>NC_137966.1:19855775-20053275 GCF_963924665.1 Micromys minutus
CTCCAGGAGTCTTTATGCTGACATGCTCAGAGTCCCCACTTACCAACTTTTATGTCTTGATGCCTTAGAGTGTGTTTTAGAGTTCGTTGACTCTGGGTGTCTTAACAGTGGAGACTGGATCAGAAGGTGAGCAGGCTTGCACTTTACTTCTGAAAACTCTTAGATTTTCGAGGACAGAGAGCCATGTGGTGGAAGTTGTCAAACTGTTTTCTCAGAGACCTAATTTGATGCTTTTTAGGGAGGAATCAACATAGTATAGGGTTGTGAACTGAAAACATAAGGGAAGTCTGAGTTGTTTTGTTCTGGTTTTGGCTCAGGCATGGGAATCAAGACACAAGAGATGGTATCCAGGCTTTCCTTCCTTTTTTTACCTACTCCTAGAAGACCATGTCCTCTGGCCTATTAGAACACATTCTACGTATTGCTAAAATAGATAGCCTTTAAGAATAATTGGTATTTTGTTATATTTCCAGGGATTGGTTGGGTTCAGTTGAATACTTTTGACGTTGAGTCTATGGTGTATTTCCTAGATGAAGATATTAGAAAGTTCTGGTGTTACATGGGTAGGTCTAAGATGGGCTTTGTTGTTGCTGTTTTGTTTTGTTTTTCTCATTGATCTAATAGGTCACAGATTTGCTTTGGTGAAATATGTCAGTGATAACCCAGGCATCTCTGTTCCCTCATAGCTTGCCCATGTAGAAGCTCAGGTTTCCTCACAGGATGGCAGTCATAGGCTGGTCAAAACCTGTCCCCCATAAAGAAGAGGTTCTCAACCTGTGGCCATGACCCCTTTGAAGTTTAAACAAACCTTTCACAGGAGTTGCAGATAAAACACTCAGCATGTCATGTATTTATGTTACAATTCATAACAGTAGCAAAATCAGTTATGAATAATCAGAGAAAACAATTTTATGGCTGGGAACTTTATTAAAGGTTCACAAGGGTCACGGCCTTAGGAAGTTTGCGACCCATCACCACAATGGCACCTTGACTTTCCTCATCATATATTCCAAGAAGCTCAAAGGAAAGCACACGAATCACTCTCTCAATGTCCCCTGGGTTAGGCAAAACTGGCCCAAGTCCAGTGTGTGGGGTAGAAAGAGCTCTGCACAGACACACAGGGATAAAGATGCACAGTTAAGGTCTCATCTCCAGCTCTCACAGATGCCATATCTGAGCTACAAAAAAAAAAAAAAAACGGGTGATGGGATTTCATTCTTCTCTGAAAAGCAAAGAGGAGGGGAAAGCTAACTTAATATGAGGGGGCTCTAAAAGTTGAGGCACAGCAGTTTTTCCAGTAAGCTTGGCCGTCTTTGCTGATCCCTGCACTCCTCTGCCATTAGCAGGCTGGGCAGTGCTTTGGTTTATGAGGCAATTATTCCAACACACTCTATTCAAAATACACATTAGAACTTAACCTTCTGAATTCTGAAGTAGCATTTTATCACCCAACATTAGGAAAGAGACAGAGTCAGCATATTCCACCCCTCCTCCCCCTTTATGATCCACTATCATTAATGAAGCACTGGGCAAGGACCTTCTCACAATTCTTCCAGATAATTTGTGACACAAGAGGCATCCTGTGATACAATTGTCTATTGACTTATTCAACAACAGTGGAAACACGTGGCTCATTTTTTCCAAACAAAGCCAGAGAGAATGCAACCACGGAAAGTCGCAGCTTCTGCTTCCCTGGTCCTGAAATCACAACCAGGTGGAGATGGGTTAGCATCGGAGAGGCAGCAATGGCAAGTTAATATGGAATTTCTAATTAGGGTCACGTGCTAATGAACTCCCTCTTCATGTTAGTTTTATGCCGCTTCAGAAATTTTTTATCATATGCTTAAAAATTTATGGCCAGAAACATTAATGAAAATGAGGCGTGAATTGGAAATTGTGTCATTATGGAGATGAGGGTGGCCCAGCATTGATAATTTTCAAGGAGGGATTTTTTTTCCCATTATTGCCTCTTTTTTTTTTTTTCTTTTGGAGAAACTGAGAAAGGATCCGGATGAAATTAACAGTGAGGCTTTTCCTCCATCCTCACATAGGAGGTGTGCTTCTATGTAAAGTTATAAAAGTTTGATTTTAATAAGATTCTGAATTAATTATAAAGAGAATATTAATCATAATCGTAGTCATTTCTCAGACTAAAACCCTACCATTGCAGTAATATCATACTTCTTAAGTGCGGGAAGATATGCAGTTTCTTTCTCCCCTGGCTTTGTCTTTTCGGAAATTAAAATTCACCTTTTCAAGATTTCTGTGGGTTAGAAGCCCATGACTTCTCAGCTGTGAAATATCCACCTGGCATCAGATTGTGTTTTAAAAGTACCTCTTCTTGCTCTGTTCTGGGTGACAGGCACATTCTGCAAAGTTGTGGTTTCTAGGAGGAAGGGAGCCTAGGTGCATGTGACTTTATCTGCTTTTAATCTCGGAAAACAGTTGTTTAGGGTATATGTGGTGACTGTGGGGTGTGTTTGTGTTGTCTAAGAATTCCCCTTTAACATGTCACATCAGAATTACCCCCAAAGTCGTAATGAAATCACATCACTAGGTGTGAGCTCTAGGAAACACCTTTGCTCCTCATGGTAACTGCTTCTATGTGCTTTTGGCACCAAGTTTCACTGGCTGTTTTAAGGACAGTTTTTTTCCTGTCTCTATTTCTCTGAGCCTCTTGAACTTTCCATGCACATGGACTGCAGAAAAGATGCTTCTTTCTGCTCCGTACCTCATCTCTCTTCCCCTTCTACTGCACAGAGACCCAGGCCGGTTCTCTTCTCTGCTTGCCAGCATCTTGTCTCCAGTCCTCACTAGGGCTGAGAGTGCAGTACCCAGTCTTCGATTCCTTCAACCAGCACATCCACAGTGATTAAAGAGATGGTTCACAGGCAGAACATTGCCAAGCCAAGCCAATGAGAATACTGTAAATGTCAGGGCTAGTGAGCTGATGGGCGGTCACCCCTGACAGCTGGGAGCCTTTTCTAAACTTGTACTGAGAACATGCCAGAGTCAGGACAGCCATAGAAGTCAGAGTTTGTACTGGAGACTGCCAACAACAGAAGGGAACCTGAAGTTCATTTCTAGTCATTGTTAACAGGTATATTATTTTTCTGTGATTGCTGTTCTAGACTTCCTTCAACATGATGGGTTAAAACAACCACCAAAAATTCACGGTTTTAGAGTGCAGAAATTCATAATCGTCAATCTTGTGCTCAGGTCCATGACATAGCTCTAGAGGAGAACTCCATAGCTTCCCTTTTCCAGTTTGTATATGTCCTGGGATTCCTTGGCTTGTGGTGGACTGAGTCCAGTCTTAGTGGCTGTTTTAATATAACTTTCTTTCTTCCTCAGTCCCCTGCTCTTTCACTAGAATCACCAGTGATTGAAATAGAGCTCACTCTAACTTCAGGGAAGTCTCATCATAAGATCCTTGAGTGAACAGTATCAACACAACTCCTGAGTAAGACAACGTAGACAAGAGCATGCTGACATTCACAGGTAGAGCCAGGGGCTGAGGAGAACTTCTTTACCAGTGGGACACAGTTCAGCTCTATATAATGATTAGTGATACATGTCAACTTGACAGGACCCAGAACTGCCTCAGAGACAGACCTCTGGGCATGCATATGTGAGATTATGTTTAT
The DNA here is from genome assembly GCF_963924665.1 of Micromys minutus. Lineage (NCBI taxonomy): Eukaryota > Metazoa > Chordata > Mammalia > Rodentia > Muridae > Micromys > Micromys minutus. The sequence continues at coordinate 19,859,423 of NC_137966.1, forward strand.
TGAAGTGGGAATACCTCCTAACTGTCTGGAATCTTTGGCTGTAAATGGGGGTGAGAGAAGAGAGCTAAGCAGCAGAAGACAGTCCTTGTTCTATTTCCTTTGGTGGTTGTGATTGCAGGCATTTGAACCTGATACCATCTCTTCCTCATCAAGGTGGACTGGACTTTTGAACTGTGAGCTGAAATAAACTGTCTTCCTTAAGTTGCTTTAAACAGAACATTTTATCATACCCACAGAAATAGAAAATAAGATACTATATGAAATCTTAGCCCTACTATGTTAATAAGTTCTTCATATATTTTCTATATCTGTATCTTCTCTTGATTTCAGAAGAAGCTGAGCACTCAAAAATATAATCAAGAGAATTCAGCTTAATGCGTAATGGGTAATGGGACATGGACAGAGTAGAGGTGAGGCTGCCTGATCTTGCTCAGATTCCTGAGTAAAATGGCATACAACAGAGAAAATGGTTGCAGCTCCTCAGCCAATGTTCCAGCTCTATAAAAGTCTGTGTGTGCCTCCCTGTAGCAAAAGATAGAGGGGCTTTTCCTCCTTCGTTCACTGAAGGATTGGGAGGTTACCGTTCTAGCCTGGGATAGGTACTCAAAGGCAGCATACACTACGACATGTTTTATGGTCCTTCTTTGAATAATTGTATAAAAGACAACAACTATATTGCACTAGAGCAAATTGACCTTGGAGATTTTAAGTAATGACTACATTGTTTAAGAATGTTTCTAAATTTTGAGATTATAGGAGTGAGATCATGACTTTTCTGTAGGAGTTTAAAACTAAAAACTTGATATCTGAAGGATTGGGTTTCAGTTGGAATGCCACAAAGAAAAGGCAACTTCATCTCAACCTGGATCACTGAACCACTGTTGAATCCATTTTAGAGATTATGAACTATTTGCAAAAGGAAAGAAAACCCAATTGCAGCTTAAAACTCACAGTTATGGTGAGAAACTACATGCTGTACTTCTAGAGCATCTTGGGAACAGTGGCGCTTTGGAGATAGGGACGTTCCTGCTGTCAGGGATTGTTCGAGAGAAATGGATGTGTGAGTGAGGAACATGGAGGATTTTCAGGCAAGGAAGATGCCATGCTAGGGATTGCCAAACATGACCTTGAATTCTTAATTCTCCTTCCTTCACCTCCCAAGTTCTAGGTTTACAGGTGTTTAACACCATGACCATCCTCCTTGCCTTCCGTCATCTAAATTCATAAAATCCACAACATGCATGCAGAGGTAAACTATGGGCCTAAGCTAGCAATGACCTATGATGTAGGCTCATCAGTTTTAGCAAATGTACCAATCTGTGGGGTCTCTTGGGGATGTGGGGGGAACAAAGAAAATCTGTATACTTCCCACTCAGACTGCGGCAAACTCGACATTGCTCAACAGAATAGTTGATTAGCTGATGTTTGTTTTATTTTATAAAAATAAAAGTAGCTTAGATTTTTCTTGACAAAATTCTTGTCTCAGGTAGTTGGAGAAATGTGATCCGTGGATACTGACTCCCTGTTACCTGGTCTTTCAGTGCTTCTTAGCCAAAAGCTTAAAGCAGAAAATGCCTTGGTCTGAAAAGAGAGTTGAAATCCCTGCCCACCAACTACTGTGAGATCCTGGCCCAGCCACTACTTAACCTTATTAAGCTTGTTTCCTTCTTTATATACTTAATCCCGGTTAATGCCTTGAAGGATCAAAGGAAGCAACTGTTACACAGCATAGATGCACAAGATGTGGTGTGTACTAGGTGCTCAATAAGTAGCTTTGGGATGATTGTTAAGTGAATATCTATAAATTCCCATGCACAACCCACAATCAGAGGTGGGAGGGTAATTAGACCCCTTCTTAGAGCATTAGGTGAGTTGTTCCTCTGGGACACATTTGAGATAGGGTAAAATGAATTTCTAAATAAAATCCTTTACTTTTTTCCTACTTGTGGGTAAACAAAGGATTTGAGACTCGAAAGATGTGACATAGATTCATCAAAAGTTAATTGAGTTTTTAAAAGAATGAGTACGGTGGAGGGGGGTTAGGCTCTGAGGGCCAATCTTCCTTGTCAACTTAATTTAGAATCATCTGGGAAAGTCACCTCTGGATTGTCCACGAGACCATTTCCAGACAACTAAAGAGGAAAATCCAATCACAAATGTGGCTGGAATATTGGAATGAATATCTTAATAAACAAGAACTAGGAGAAACTTAGCAACACCAGCACCTCCCAACACATACACACACAAACACACACACTGCTTTCTGCCTGCTCATACAATGTGAGCAGCTGTCACACTCTCCTGCTAGACTCCAAGGTAGACCATAACCTTTCAAACTTGGAGCCAAGTAGACCCTGCCTTTCTTAAGTCCCTTTTTCCAGTGTATTATAATAGCAATGGAAGAAGCAAGTAAGAAACATCTGTATTTTCAGAATTTAAAGATCAAACATAACCGAATTGAATGGCAAGGATAATAGCTTATTATTCTGTATAAGTTCCAGTGTAACAACTCTGTAGCTGCATCTATAGTTATGAAATTTTATACTATCATTTGGTGCTTTGAATGTTCCCATTGCACAGGTTGGGATACTAAAGTGTAGAGAGATTAATTTCTTTGCCCAAAGAAATGTAGAAAAATCAAAGTAACATTTATTAGCCTCATGCATGGATTTGGAGTGTGTCCTATGAAATTTTCTATTACATTTTTATTATTTATTATGTTTATGCATGTATTTTGGAGGAAGATGTTGATATGTGGAAATTACTTTGCTCCTTCTACCTTGTATATTCTACCATGCAGATAGGCCTGTAGTACTTGGGCGTTCAGGCTTTTCAGCAAAAGCCTTTAGCAACTGGCCAATCTCAATGGTTCTAGTCCCATATTCTTAACTGGCCTGAGTTTTAGGATTTTTTTTTTCTTTATTTCTGCAAACACATTGCCAGACAAAAATAACTTCAAGGATAAAAGATGTATTTTTCTCACATTTTAAAGGGCTTCAGTCTATTCTAGTGAGTAAGGCAGAGTAGACAGTTCAGCTGATGATGTGGGAGTGAGGCAGAGGCCCTTCATATCCTCACAAACCAGGACTCACACAGCTTGGTACAGTAATCACCTGCTCTTAGTGACATTATCCTAGGAGATGGGTACCCAAGACTCACTAGCTGAGGCAGTGGGGGGCTGAAGCAAAGGGGTCATCATGCTGGTGAGAGGAGCAGGGATAGGGGAAATTCTATGAGAGGGGTTAAACTATGCCATGACTGGGTTTTCAAGATGATAAAATCCAGACCTCCTCTCCATCCATCATCTATGTCATCTGCCTGTTTCATCTATCAGATATCCATGTGTTCTAGCTCATCTTGTTATGCATCCATTTTCTACAAACACACACACACACACACACACACACACACACACACACACACACACACACACTTATTTACTTTCTACCATCCTGTTTGCCTATTGCTATCTCAACTCTCTCTGTTTGCTTCTGTAACCCAACTATTAACTTTATCCATTGATCGATCCATTATCTATCAATTAGCTGGAGAGCTACTCTGTGTCCTGCTCATACTTACGCATCATTTCATCTGCTTATCATATCAGTCCTCTGAATTACTTCTTTCCCCATCCCCCTTCTTTCTCTCTATATTGCCTATTTACCTATTCATTCATCTTTCTGTATCTATCATATAAATTCTATCTATCCTTCTATTTATCTATATCATCCATATATATTCACATTAATATCAACTATCTTTAGCTATTTGTCTATCCTCTATGTTCTCTGTCTATATCTCTTTCTATATCCTCTATCATCTATCTATCTATCATCTATCTATCTATCTATCTATCTATCTATCTATCTATCTATCTCTGTCGAGTTTGAGGACATCATGGTCCACAGAAGTAGAAGGTGCTTAAGAGCCCTTGGAAAGACTATGTAGTAAGTAGAATATGGAGTAGTGATAGATGAGCTGAAAATAGAGTATTGGGAAGAGCTGAGGGAGATGTGTGAAGGAACATAGAAACTTCTCTGTTTTCTCCTCTCATTTTCATCCCAGGGTGTAAAGCAACTCTTTCTGTGTGTTTTCCTGTGGAATCAATTTCTTTGCATCTCCATTTCTCTTCTTCATGCTCAGATTGCTCAGCATGGGTATGTATGCACCATGAAATAATGTTGCTCTTTTCAAGAGCTTGATCAAAAATATTAGAATTGGCAAGTCCTTGGTCAAATTGAGCCTTGCCTAGTTGCTTGTATTTCTCTAAGGACAATAATATACATTGAAAGCAGCAGCTAACCAGTCCATAAAAGGGATGATATAAGAACAGAGGACTTGGAAACAGCCAGCCATGTCATCTGAGGACCTGAGTTGTCAGCCTGAAAAAAAAAAAAGATGCTCCTTACCCTACTTCATTTCTTCCCACCAACTGTTCTGGTGCCTGGGGTGCCAGAAGGCTGACATGCTGTGAGAGAGCCTGGCAGTTCCGCTGATGACAGCAGGAAGGTGCTGAGTCTGCAGTTGGAAGGAAGCCATTCAAGCTCCCGGGGCTGGAAGCAGTGGCATCTGACCCTGGGATGAAGAAGAGAGTGAGCCTCTAGCAGGGATGCTGTGCTAGGGGCTCATGGTCTACACAGCTGGTACACAGAGGCTGCTTCCTTTGGCTACAGGGTTGAAACCTCATCTCCATGGGTCTCCTTTGGCTCCCTTTTTAGTACAGAATGACTGACAGCTTCTGCTGGGATGATGCCTTTAACTCTACAAAGCCCCCCGGCAAGCTGTCACTCCAAGAGAGGATCTTTGAAAAGAAACCTGGTAAAATTAAAAGCAATGGGAACAATAAAAATACTGCCATTCTCTCTATTCTACACTTATTCACTCCCCACATTAGGATGCTTCTTTTATTGTTTGCTGTGTATTCTTATCTAGCACAGGGGACCTCTGAGATCTGGCCAGTGCCAGGCCCTCCATGAAAACCTAGTGCCTCTCCACCTTTAATTAATGTCTATCAATTGCATGTTCTTTCAAGAAGTTAGACTTAGCATACAAGTCAGGGACAATCCTGGCGTGACATGAAGGTGCAGGTGATGGTCCCTGCTCCCTGTTGGCATCACTTCTCAATGGCATTCTACACTGTATCCTAAAGGACTTGAGGAAACCCACAGGAGCTGCCTACCAGTTAGCAGAGCCCACCCAGCTCTCTGCCAGCAACCAGCTACATCTCTCTTTGCCGTTATCCCCCATCCCCAAACTAAATGATCCCTTCATTAATGGCAAATGTATTCATCCATGTTCATTTCAGTCAAGTCTACTAGGTCTTGTGGCCGCTGGGCCACTCAGCACTTTTGGCTCCATGTCAGAGTGGATATAAACAAGCTTATTAGACAAGAAATAACCTCAAGATGATGCCCTGACAGGTCGGCATTCAGAAATCATACTTTGAAAGGAGGAAGATTTGAGAACAAGATCAGAATGCTGGGATCTTATGCCTTTTTCCTCTGGCATCTACATTAGTTTCCACCTGAGAGCAGACAACTAAATGAGAGACATGTCCTAAGGTATCAGTAAAAGTATTAACCTTGGACTCTTTCAGAATATGCTTAGCTGCCAAACCCAGATCCCTTCACTTACTCTCCTTCTGTTTCAGGTGCATCACCTGAACAATGATTAAGATTAACAGACAGTTAACAGAGATCTAGAGAAGGATTTAAAAATTAGGGATGAAAATGCTTTAGACAGCCACTCAACAAATAGCATTTAGGATAAGGTTCAGCCTGTGGTGATTTAAGTGGGACAGAATTATATGGGAACAGAGATTTATTTTTATTAAAAGCTTTGGTATTTTGTACGTTATGCATATTTTATAAGACATTTAGTAAAATATATGGGACTCTACTTGATCATGGGCCTTCTGGTATCCTCTGAGTCTGTACCTAATTCTAATTATAGACCTAATTTTAGGTGGGTAATGACCTTATACTGCGAGTATGCAGCAGGCATATTTAGTCTCAACTATCAACTTGATTGGCTTGAGAAGGTCTCCGAGATTAGTCAAGCACATCTCAGGAAATCTCTATGAAGGACTTTCCTTTCTAAAGAGAATAAGGTAAGAGAGTCCGATGCTGAATAGGATCAGAACCATCTCATAAGGGCCAAATAGAATAAAGGAAAGAGAAAACCTGCTAGTAGGGACTCTCTCTGTTTTCTGTCTATTGTCTCCTTCCTTCCTCCCCTCCTCCCCTCCTCTCTTCCTTCCATTTTCCCTTCCTCCCTTCCTCTTTTCTTCCTTCAATCCTCCTTCTTTTCTTTCTTCCACTAGGAAAAATCTTCCTTGCTATCCCATGCCCTCCCAACATGGTAAATTTAAACCAATCCTCCTGCCTCGAATTGGTCTTACTCAGATATTTTGTTACATTGACACAAAGTCTACCCAATACAAACTGTCCACTGGGACCCAGTACTGGTGCTGGGGATAATAGTTTCTCCTATATAGGGGCATCACAAGTGTGCTTTGTAGATTGTACTTTGTATAATATGAAATGCATCTAAAGTTGAAAGATGGGGAAAGCTCTGTTTCTCCAGTTTTATCAGAGAGGAGCCTAAGTCTGCGCATCTCTTCTGTCTTTCAGTGGAGAGCTTCCTTCCTTGGACTTGTTTCTTCTCAGCTGTGATTGTTTGGTAGACTATTGCATCCACACTTTGACCTCCTCATGAAGACAGCTGGGCTTAATTTGCTCAAGGCCTTACAATAAAAGTCTCTGTGATGAAGTAATTCCAAGGGAGTGTGAATTTATTACACACATTTTAAGACGCTGGGAAGTCAAGGCTCTAAGCAGGTTTCATGACTGCTATGACTTGTATCCTGGCTTCATTCTGTTGCTGTGATAAATACCAGGCATAAATACCACTGTAAATACAAGAACACAGGGGACAAAAACACCTTTTGTTTGGCTTATACTTGAACATCCAAATCCATCATTGAGGGAAATCAGGACAAAACCATGGAGAAGCACTGCTTGTTGTCTCACTCAAAGGCTTATTCATAGCTTCCTGTTTTGTGCATCTCAAGTTCACCAGCCTAGACCTGGTGCTGCCTATAGTGGAACCATATCATCTTACCACCATCACTTCTACCATCAGTCAAGAAAATCCCTCACTGGCTTCAATATAGACTGCCCCATTGGGTGAATCCAGTCATCATGTCAAGTTGATAGCTGAAGGTACCAACTGTAGCTTTAAAAAAATAAGAGAAGGTATCTTTTCTATTTTGTGTGAGGCTTCTGATCCCACAACCTAGTTCTTATTGGGCAATATTGGGTATTTTGTTGCAACAAGTGAACTTTGTAGGGCAAACACCATGACATCATGACACCCATTAGCAGGGAAATCTGAAGAAATTGCCACACTGAGATGCCCAACCTCAGTAGAAAGGAGAAAAGTCTCTTCAATTCCCCTTGCCACCCCACCATCCCTATGTGATCAGAAGGTTCTTTCAATAAATCCTTGCTGGGGGGTTATATGAGTTGTTTCTTATTGCTGTGTCTAAGTGCCCAAAAAGAAGAAACTGAAGGTAGCAGAGGTTTATTTGAGCTTACGGTTTGAAGGTTTGGTACCCATTATGGCAGGGAACTGTGGTAGTGACTTGCTCTATAGCAGCTGCAGCATGTGGCATTCACACCAGAAGGCAGAGGAAAGGAGAACCTGGTGTTCATCTGGTTACATGTGTATACATGTGTACGTATATTGTCTATGTGTGCATGACTGTATGTGAGTGTAGGTGTTCGGGTTGTGGTGTCTGTATGTATATTGTGTGTAAGCTATGCATGGTTTTATGTGCATATGCATGAATGTGTGTATATGATGTGTGTGTGTGTGTGTATGTGTGTGTGTGTGTGTGTGTGTGTCTGCTTGGCAAACATGGGAGGGTTTGAAAAGGCAGACTGTCTTCCTACATTACATTATTTAAAGATCACCAGCTGTTGCATAGAACATGGAGTATGGGGGAAGGGTAGAGATGATTTCAGAATCCAGTGCAACAGCCATAGACAAGGAAGACTATGGCTGAATTGGAGGTGCTATTTTTGGAGATGTAAGCAGGGGTACAGAATAAGGATGTGTTAAGGGAAGGTCTGTTTTCAGAAAACATAGAAAGCGAAGGAATGAGAGGGATTAAGAGTGGGTGCAGGGAAGACTCTAATATGAGCTTCTGATCACCTGTGGTGATTGCAGAGGTTTGTGCACAGCAGTTCCTGTGGGGTGGATGGTGGAATCAGATGGGTTTGAGATGCAGGGAGAATATGAATGAACATATAGGCCTCCAAGACAGCTCCTGCACAGGAGATGGACTGAATGGTTACAAAGGCAAGGGAAACAGGCTCAGAGGGTCAGGGACTGTTGTCAGGGTTTGTTTATTTTTTACGATATCGTAGCTTTTAGTAATTATAGTAAAGCCAGCATTGACCTTCGTAATTGTTTTAAGTGCATCTCTAATAGTGGTAAGCATGTGTGTAGTACTGGGTAATAGATTTTTCAGGGTTCTTTCATCTTGCCCATCTGAAACTCTCCAGCTTTTGGATCAGTTCCGCTGCCCCCATCCCCCAGGCCCTGTCTGCTGTCATTCTGTTCTCATGTTATCTGTCCCACCGCTTCAGAAGGCACCACAGTTTGCTCAGTGTTGCAGAATGGGTTAGAATCCCCTCCCTTTTATAAGGTTAGACATTTCTGCACCATGGCTGTTACTCCTCGGGCAGTGCACGTGGTACTGAGCTCTGTTCCCTTGTGGTTTTGGTAAGCAGTGTGCCTGAGTTTTCTGCCATTGGACACAAGTGCCCCTGAAAATCCTTACCATGTGCTTTGTGAGTCCTTAAAGAACTTATGAGGGAATAGACAGAAATTCAAAGGAGAAGGATCTTTGGATCACAAGTTGAAGAGATTAAGTATTTAGCCACTTGAGGCCACTGTGTTCTGGACCTGGGGCAAGGCAGAGCTGTGTGTTAGGAAGGATGGGAGGAAGGAAGCTGCTAACCTCATAGTAGCTAGAAATCAGAGAGAAGAGAAAGACATGGATGGAGAAGGGGGAAAGAATAGAAGAGAAGGAGAAAAGAAATACATGATTAAAATGTATTTTAATTGAGAGGCAACTCAGAGAAGTCATTAAAGTTCTGCCCTGGGCACTGGCTTCCTCTAACTAAGCCAGATTTCTGTAGCCTTCCAATGGTGTCATTCACTGGACATCAAGCTTTCAATATACAAGATGGCAGGGACCAATAGAAAGCACAGAATGCTTGTTAGATATATATGCTAACTTGTTAGATGTATATGTTGTTATATATGCTAGTGAATACATACCAAAAGACCTTCTAGGGTTTCTGCCTCCTCAACAAAGCTAGAGACAAGGCTATCTGAGACATGTCTGCATGGATGGGCTTTCACAAGAGCCTCCTGTCAACACACTGGATGATTAACAGCAAACACTTGACATCAGGCCCCTGTACCTCCTATGTGGGCTGGGCAGAGGAACCAATGCCAGGCTTTGTCAGACAGCCACAGCACTTATTAAAATCACTGGCATTCTTAGATAATTCACCTGTAAGAGGTAATAACACATCAATCAATCAGAAGCATTTCACCCCCCAACACCAACAGTGTAACTTTCCAGCAACAGACAGCTCTGGACGCAGCCAGAAATTTTTTTTATGCGGCAGTGCTCCGATCTCTAGTTAAAGAGGCATGTGAGGCTGATATCTCTGCTTCGACTTGGAGGGAATGCTTATTTATTTCTTCCTGAGGGCATAGCAAGGTGGATCTTGTAAATGGTGCAGGTTTTTGATTATGTTTGACAATTATCTAGGAAGCTTTTTTATCATTTTATTTCTTAAAAGGAGCTAGGCCAGTGAACTCCATCTTTTGCTTTCTCTTTACTTTTTTATTTTGAAACATGGCTTCAGTATGTTACTCAAACTACACTTGAATTCATTCTGTAGCCCAGGCTGACTTTGAATTTGTGATCCTCTTGCCTCAATCTCCCAAGATGCTGGAAATATACACCACCAGATCTGTCTTAATTAGATATTTTTGATATCTTCTGCTGGTGGTTTCTCTTTCTAAAAGCATTAAAATATGCTTTGTCTTGATTTCAGAGTGACTTAAAATCTTCCCCAAGTTGGGGACCTCACGTCAGCATTCGTCATCCCCCTGTTGTCTGAACTTCTCAAAAACTAAGGTAACTAGCTAAGGTCTTCCAGTCAACGTACACTAGGTAGTGCTATGGGTTTGGAGTTTGTATGTTTGACTTGTCCCTTTCTTCTGACTCTCCTCTCAGTCTACTCATACAGTGGTGACCAGAAAGCCCCTCAGACCCAGAATATGCAATGGAACAACAGAGAACATTACTGTGGGACATTGCTCATGGATCACACTACTCCAGTGCATGTGCTTAGACACAATGGTTCACAGAAGCCCAGGTAGATGCTGTGGAGGTTTCCCATTTCACAGACTAGAAGACTGTGGCAGTAGATCCAAAGTGGAGCCCATACCTCTCCACTTCTTCCCCAGCACACCAAGCTGGACCTTTTTCACCCTGGCAATTCTTGCTGTGGGCTTTGTGAGTCCCTTAAAAACTTACTGAGATCATAAACGGAGTACAATCACACAAGTGGTGTTCAGTGAGCAGAGACTGTGTGTCTGTTCTGGGAGACCAGGGGTGTTTCAGAAAGTGCAGAGACCGAGTCTGTGATGGTAACAATCACCAAGTGGGACAGGAAGTATGGGGATTTTAGAAACTGACTCCACTGTGATGCTGAGAACAGGAACTTGGCTGTGGACATCAGGACCATGGGGTTCACCCTCTTACCTTCCCTCCTGGCTCTAGGTTGCTCTCCTGCCCTTTTTGTGAATAAATGAAATTGTCATTACATACAGAAGGCAGTTCCAGAGGACAATGTTGTTCCATGTGGGTATGGAATTGTGCCCAAACTTTCTCTTGGTTCCTAACTTAGCTTACATCTCTCCCTGGCCCCAGCTTTGTTTGGCTAAACCTTGCTGATCTTCTTTCTCCTCCTGTGCTGCCGCTGCAGTAGGCATATGAAGCCCTCTCGGGGCAGGGGAGGGGGAGGAGGATTGTTTCAAATGAGTTAAAATTGAGATGGAGAAATGCCAAATAAAGGCCACATCTTTGAAGAACACGAAAGAGCAAGTCCCCTTCTCTAATAGACAGGCTGGATCAAAGGCACTTGAGGCTTGTTTGCCTTATGAGAAAACCTGCTTTCCAATCTGGTTTAAGAGCAACACATGAGCACCGGGGACCAAGGGATGACAATTGGTTACTCATCTTCCAGCTGCCCAGACAATGAAACTCACTAGACAGCAAACTTTCTTATCCAATGTGAGTGAGTGTGGCTTTGCAGAATATCCATCACCCTAGGTCTTGCATCTCTGTTCCTCGGACACTCCAAGTCACCCCTTCCCCTTCATGTGAGTGTCAACTCCAGCTGACTTTGCCGTTCCAGCTCCTAAACACAACAGCCGGGCATGAGGCATTGAGCCCCTCAGCATAAGGCAATGCAGCTAATTAGGCAGACTTGGTTCTGCCCTCTGCTTCAGTTTGCAGAGATCCTCGGTAAACAAGCTTCTGATGTTGGCACACATTGCTTTGTGCTTCACAGACAGTCTACAAGTCTCCTCTGAGGTGCCATGTTAAAAAAAAAGGAAAAAAAAAGCAGCTTTCTTATTCTGGTGTCTATTTTCAGCTGGTCTTTGAGATTAACCATGGCTGCTCATATAGATGTCAAATGATGGTGATGGCAGCTAACTTAGTGAGTGCATGCCATCTGCAGAAAGAAGGGCAGCTGGGGTTCTGGCAGAGGGGTTAGGTTGCGTTCTCAGGACTGATACCAGGTAGTTCACAAACACCCTGTAACCCAGCTTCTCATGAACCTATACTTCTTCTCGCTTTTGTGGGCATCATCTGTATTCATACATACTTACTTACATACATACAGACACATACACACTTAGGCAAACACACAAACATACAGATATACACACACATAGGCATATACATACATAGAGACACACATCAAGATATACTGATACAGACAGACAGATAGACAGACACGCGCGCAGGTGCGCGCGCACACACACACACACACACAAACACACACACACACACACACACACAAACACACAGACTTTTAAAAGCTTACAAATCAAAAGTAAACCACTTCTAACACCTTGCTGCCTAGTTCTTTCTTCAGTCCTCAGACCATGGAGGAGGCTGTTCCAGCTTCATTTTTCACAGGGAAAACAATGGTTGCACGTGCAGAGTCAGCAACTCATGATGCTCTCTTCTGTGTTCTCAGTGCTATGAAATTTCTTCCTGTGCTTTCTTCTACTCCTCTCCAAGAGGTCACATCATTTTTCCTCCCAATTTATGACTTTGAAAACTGAGTTGTATAAACTTAAGTAGTAGTAGTTGTTGTTGTTGCTGTTGTTGTTATAATTGTTATATGGTCATCACTGTCATTCCATGTGTGGTAGACATAGAGTTATGCATGCAGAACAGCATGTGTACGCTGTCCAAGCGCAGCATCAGGAGCAACTGCTTTCCTTCTGCTTTGGGTCACATGCCAAGTGCTTTTACATGACCCATCCGTCTATCAGGTCCAGACAATGAAAATTTAATTTGGACAGCCAGAAGTGGGTTTGTGTATCAGTAGCTTACACTCTATGACTCCATTGACTTCTTCATGTTTGTCACAAATGGCTGTACACCTTCAAGCAGTGACTTTGTACATATATATATATATTGGAATTCAACTGAGCCTTGGAGGTCAGATATACTTTGTTGAAATTCCTGATCTTCTCTGCCACCTCTATGACTTAGAAAAAGTGTCTACTAGTTTTGCTATTCAGACATAATTTCTGAGAGAAGAAGATTATGCCACAGTTAGCACAAGTGTTATAAACTATAGAGGGTTCATTTAGACACTTAACATGACCATGATGAACTCAAGTGTGGCTGGGGTGAGACATGAATTGACATTACAGGTTGAATATCATAGGAACAGAACCTGGATCTCTAAAATGTAGTTTAAATCCTCAATTCTCAGATTTCACCTTGCTAAAATGTTCATGCAGATAAGATGCAATGAAATGGTAAAGCCATTATAGGCCTCTGCAGTACTGTGACATTAAGCAGCTAGACTCTAACAGTGTCCAAGTAAAGAGAGCTACTTATATGATTCTAAGTGCACTGGTTGGATCTGACCAATATCCATGTACAATAGAACCAGTGAATTAAAGTAGAAAGAACCCAGAGGGCAAAAGTGACAGCAATCTATATTTTCTCTTCTTCCCTGGCATCTGTTCTATTGACTGACAGGGCTGGATGATGTGATTAATTATAGTCAATACCTCCAAGTGGATACAGTAATATTCTTGTGGAAGGAGAAATGGGAAGCACAGAAGGGGGTGTAACTCTTCCAAAGGGTTGAGAGATCGAGCTCACAACTTTGGGTTGCAAAGACAATATATATCCCAAATAAATACTTGAGGCAGGGTAGTACTTGTAAATATTCAAGCTCTCACTGATTGGCATAACCGTGGGTGGGCATCACCTACAAAATCCGTTTCATCACCAGCACTATCCCATTAGTTATTATAGAGCTATCCAGATTCTCTATTAGCCTTTGGCAAATGTCTCTTTTAAGATTTTTTTTAAAGTTTAATGTTTTGATTATGTGTATGCCTCTCCGATTATGGAAGTGTTTCACGTGAGTCCAAGTACCCAAGGAGGCCAGAAGAAGGCATCAGAATTCATGGAGCTGGAGTTATAGGTTGCCTGACATGGCATCTGGGAACCGAACAAGTCTTCTTCAAGAGCAGTATTAACTCTCAATCTCTCTGCACCTACCTAATGAATTGGACTTGTGTGCAATGCCTTTCACAGGAGTGTAGGTTAGCACTTCTTTGCTGTAAAAGAAAAATATGAGAGAAACTGTAGAATAGCATGAGCATATATTCTATAAAAAACCAAGGAGAAAACATCCAGAGGGGTACAATTGTCTGTTTGATTGTTTCTTTCCTTTCCACAGACTTGCTTGTTTTAAGAAACAAAGATTATGGAAGATGCAAAGGAAATGCTTACTTCAGCTCTTAAGAGTGATGTTGGCAATTTTACATTGTACTTCCTCCCCAGGGGTGGTGCAAAACTGTTTCCAGTAAATTAAAGTATAATAAAAGCTTTGGCAATATGGCAGCTTTTATATTAATTTCTTAATTTTTTGCAGGCTTGATTATAAATCTCTTGAGGTGAGGAAAGGTGAAGCCTCTAGGTCATTGCTAAAACAGAGTTGACTTCATAAGTGTATGGGCCTTCTCCTTTTCTAGAAAGTGCTGTGTTCTGTGACCTACAGGCCTTGGGGGTCATGATGAGATATATACAACCAATTCTAATGGGATTGTCAGCCATACACAATGGGCAAAGACATCAGATAGGAGGTCCAAGTATGACTTGGACTGGAAAATATGGACGTGTTTTTTGACTGCTGCAGTGGAAGAAGTGTGTTACTCCTGAGACTCAAATGCTTGCAGTTTGCTTGGGTTAAAATCTTACTCTTTATTTTCTATCTGTACAGCCTTGAAATTTTGGCCAGCTCCTTTGTCAGTAACATTCAGTTCTTATGTGTGTATATAGACATTTGTGCACATGTTCTTGTATATGAGGGTGCATGTGTGTGTGTTCAAATGCACATGTACACATGTAATGGACTCTTTTAGAATAGAGAGACCAACCTCTGGTAGTATAGCTCTGTAGACATCCACCAAGTTTTAGAGATAGGGACTTTTACTAGGATCTGGACTTTACTGATTCAGCTACGGTGGCTAAACAGTGATCCCTCAAGTATCCAGCAGTGTGTGTCTCCCCAGTGCTGGCATTAGAATTGCATGTGAGTACGTCCATCTTCTTCCATGGATGTTGGATACTGGACTCAGATTCTCATATCTGTAAGCAGGGACTTTATTTACTGTGTCAGGTCTCAATTTCCCCATGAGACACTTAGGGACATTCAAACCATATGAGGATGTATAAACACCTAATCTTGCTGACTTTAATAAGTCACCTAGCCAGCTGTGGATTACCTCCCACTAGGTTATGCAAGTAGGTTAAAATGCTTATTTCTAATCAGAAAACCAACATCCTCTAGCATTTTCTGCTATTGGTGCCTGAAGCCTCCTTGCTCTCAGTTAATTACTCCTTCATGGTGACAGGACATTTCGGTGAGCTCTAGACTCATTGGCTTTTATAACATTTGTACTACACAGAGGCAGAGAGCTTCCCAGTGAACCTTCTCCACAAATGCATAATCTGTCTTTGAAAAGGATAACATTGATAAATTCCAATGAGCAGTCTGTGGGCCAGATTCTGATGGTTTTAATGATCTGTTGGTTAGAGAAAGACATTTCTTTTGCCTTCTTCCTCTACAGCCTGGGGAGTTTTCAAGGTACCTGTGTGAGGTAGATTACTACTGTTTTTTTAGGCAAATTATTAATCTTCTTTTACCTAGGCCATTCTGTAGCATAATGTATTTAGTAATGTAGTAAAAACATGTCGCTTAATTTTGTAACCTGCCTTACAAGATGATCTGGTGGGGATTCACTTTAGACAACATGGTTACTTCCAATATATAAGTTGTATTTATTTTTCTGAATGTGTGTAACATTTTTGTAACTTTTATCTTGAAATGATATTTGGTGTTTGAGAAAGTTCAAATTCTTACAATCACTGTGGCCCATTAAGAAATGCCAGTCAGTAACACAGGGCTATCTCATCTTCTGATTACCTGAAGCTATCATTCCAAGACCTAGACTGCCATTTGCATGTGGTAGCAAAGAGCACCAGGTAGGCACTTCTGGAATATTCTCTTCTTTTCTTGAGAGAAATGAATCATCACACTATAAGATACATTCCTGTTTGAGAGTTGCTTGCTTCCTTGGTAATTCTCTAAGTTCCGCCCCAACAGAGTGCATTCAAAGCCTGGTCCCCATATGTCCCTCCTACCCTCATATGGGTATCATTCCTGATGCTTTCTAGAACTGAGGAGCTCCAAATAGAATAGACTTACAAATGATGCTTGCCACCTTCCTGCCAACCATCCCTGTTTGCTGCATGTATTTTCAGAGTCTCCTGTGAGTGTGGTGGGTCTCTTAAGAGGAGTCAATTAAAGAGCATTATTTTCACAGAGGACAAAATTTATTTTGCCAATTCCCGATTCCCTGAAATGGCATGAATGATGATCACCATGGTTTTAGCTTATGTGTAGATTCACTGAACCATGGAATTCCTGTGCTGGTCAGAAGGTCAGTGATCACACGCTCTGATCTTTTTCATTTCCTGCGAGGAAAGGGAAATTAACAGGGAATGAAAAGTTTGCTAAAGTCCTTAGCACCGGGAAACTTTTATTCTAAGCTGGGTTGTTAACTTTGCCAGTGAACTTATCTGTGAAGTGTAAAGGAAGCTTTTAAAGCACAGACACTTGTACATACATATGCCACATATGCACATGTATTTTCCCTATTATGTATTTATATTTTCATGTATTCATATGATCATACATGAAAAGACATGCATTTGTACATAACTATTCATGCCTAGATACATGTGCACCATTCACACAAGTGGGTGTTCTCAGAATCATGTGTTGACATGTATGCATCTACATAGACACCCATGTAGATCCAAGTTCTTGAAAAAAATATACAGTATTATTCTCAAATGGAGTTGCAGTTCATTTGAGTAGTACTTATATTCAGGAGTTCCAGTGACTTCAACCTATACTCTAGAACAGTAAACTCAGCTAGAGAAACACATCCAAATACAGTATCATCATCTGTTCAGATGGCTAGAGGCCTTACCAGCTCACAAAGTAGAGATCAGGATTATCATCATATGGCAGCACAGACGACTATCTGAAAGGGACTGAGAAATGCAGTGTTACCGAGAGGATGTCTCAATACACTCACAGTTCATCCTTTTCCAGGGTGGCACTGAATGATAATGATAGCTCGCTCGCATGAGACCCCAAAGGCCACTTGAGTTTATGGGAGTCAGCAAGGCGCTCATCTTGCACATTCTCCCCTTTTACCCTTGTCTTGGCTATGATAGCCTGAGAACATTAGGCATTGACAGACGAATCCTCCATATTATACAGCCAGAAAATTATGAGGGCAATAATGAAACCTGGAAGGCTGAGCAGCTGTCTCAGCAGGTCAAGTGTTTGCCTTGCAATCATGAGGACCTGAGTTAAGTTCCCCAGCATCTCAGTAGACAGCTGGCTGTGATAGCATCTGCAATACCACTTCTCTGGTATTTTTACTAGAGAGTATAGATAAGTCTTTAAATTCCAGGTTCAGGGAGAGATCCTGTCCTAAACACTCAGGTGGAAAGGAGCTGACAGACACTTGTTTTCTGACCTCTAATCTCCTCTTACACACAAACACATGCATGTGCAATTGATACTTCACACATGAACACACACATTTGTAAAACATATACAAAAGAATCAAATTTGGATGCAGAGGTACTCCTTTTCCCTATGATGTTTTCCCCATTGTTATGACAACCAATAAAATGTAAGAATAGTTTAGAACACATATTTCACATGTTAACACTCCTGTCTACCTTCGTAAGGTTCCCTAAGATCTCTTATTATGTTTAGGGGGAAAGTCCACAAAACCAGGAGAATTCAGTCAAATCCACTTGCTCCATTACAGCCCCATGGAAAGTTAAGTATACCATAACTTCCTGTGATAATAGAAAGTTTCTAAAGCCTTGGTGTCCAGAATAGAAGACACTGGCCCCATGCAGCTGTGCAGTAGAACAGCACACATAGGATTTCTAAATCTTAGAGTAATACAGCTATACTACTGTATATCTTGATACTTTATCTTTTAAATATATGCCACTTACGTGAGAAATCACAGCACAATAGCTGAAGTGTAATATATTGTTAAAATTAGCTTTTGTGTCTTTTTTCTCCTGATTTTTAAGTCATCTCCTATGAAATTTTAAATTACATATAATACTTGTCATACATTTTCTGTGGTGTGAATTAGCTCTAGATTGTTCAACTATAAGTATTCGTGTATACTTATAATTGCAGAACTGTCTTGCAACACAAACATCTGTATAATGCAAATATTTTATTTTCAACACAAAAACCATGCATTGCACTATTACACAACCTTCCTAACATCTTCTACTTCCTTTTCAACAAAGTGACTATACAATTTTCATATTTTAAGGTCTCTAATGCACTAAAGTGATTGTTATTTATATTCAAACCATTTTATATTCTGTCTTTCAACCTATAGAGTTAATAATGCAATCAGTTAGATCTTCAAAGGGTAGGGGGCTTGCCAAGCATTTGTATAGTTAACAGGGTCCTGGTTTTCATATTGTAGTATTTATAAAACATCCTTCTGGAATATTGTCCTGTGCAATCTACCTCCAGGTTACACTGACAGTGGACCTCACAGCTTAGAACTTCACTCGTGGCTATAAAGAACAGGTTGGTTCTTGTTACTTCTCTCCCTTGTGTGTAAGTATAAAGAAAAAACAGGAGACAGGGTCCTATGTGGGTCTCCACAGGCATCTGGAAAAAGGTTGATCAAAGACCTGAACCTACCTATTCCAAAAGGAAGAGGAAAAGATTATGTCAACATAACTGTTTATTGCCCAAGAAATGTACAATTAACTTAAAAATGCTAGTTTTAATTATAAAATGCAGTATCCTGCTCCCTTTTAACACTACCCAGAACCTTATGCTGGGAGTTTCCTTGTCTGAATTTCTGATAGACTTTTAAGTGTGCAACTGTAGCCCGATTTCCAGTCATTTCCCAGTTTCTTGGATTATTCAGTCCACTCCATTCCTCTTGGTCCTACAATTCTACTGCAAAAACCATAAGTGGACAGAACTTTACACATGGTTCTCTCCTCTCTATGTGAGTTGCTGAGTGAAATCACATGAGGCCCATGGTGTTGAGGGATGTGCAGTTGCGTTTGGTTCCACAGAGGAGGCACTGCAGTTATAGGCCACAATTTCTGTCAAAACCTGGGAGCCACCGTTGTCACTCAGGACAACCTTTATCATATCAGGATCCCGAATATGTATGGACTCAATATACAAGCCAATAAAAATCATTTTAAAATACTTATTTTTAATTGTGTATGTGTGAGAGGGTGTGCACATGTGTAGAGGTGTGCACATATGTAGAGGTGTGCACATGTATAGAGGTGTGCACATGTGTAGAGGTGCCCGAAGAGGCCAGAAAAGCCTATAGAATCACATAAAGCAAGAGTTACAGTTGTATGAGTGCGAGGCGACATCCTGTTCAAGACCAGAGTGCACTCTTAGAAGCCATCTCTCAAAACTCCCAAAAGTCACATGCTTAGTATTAAAAAGTAGGGGATGAGGCAATGTCTTTTTAGCAATGTATGAATTATTTATTTGAGCATGTCTTTATTATATTATCATTAATACTTATGTCATTGTTTGCTTGTCCAATAGTTTCATAATAGAGATTGAATTCCAGCCTTATGTTTGGCTGGCAAGTTCGATATCACTGAACTACATACATTCTCAGCCCACTTTTAACATTCTTGTTCCAAGACAGGCTTCACCCTAGCATTGGACTTACTCTGTGACCCATGCTGGCCTCGAACATGGGATCACTTTCTTTGAGCCCACCAAAGAGCTAAGATGACAGGCTGACCTACCTTTTCTTCTTATTGGGAGTTCTTTAATTCTGTTCAACATGCTTTGTGCATAGGCCTAAGTAGAAGAGATGGAGAAACAGGCTCCTTGACCAGGGAAGTCAGTGGGAGAAGGTTTTCTATGCTCTTAATTTTATTCCATATTGTGAAGCACAAGGGATTCAGGAACATATGGGAAGACTTGAGTTTAATTGTGAAAACTCTGCTATGCCAGGCCGCTTCCTTCCTCTAATCTGCACTAGCTAGCATTTGTGTGCATTAGGTAATATATTTAATGTTTCTCACTCTGATCCAATTTTTGTGTGTTTGGCAGCAGCCCAACTTCCATGGGCAAGGGGCAGGGGAAACCATAAATCTGCCACCATGGAGCCCAGAAGCTATATTGCTGTTAGATGGTATGCTTGTGTGAAGACTCCAAAATGCCCGTGAAGCAATACCGTCTCTTCCCTGAAAGTCTCTCAGGGACCAAATTAATGTATCTCATATTGTATTGATTGGAGCCAATAAGTGCCTAAATGATTTGATGTGAGACAGGGAGATTGTGCAGGCAAGAGGGGTTAGGAGCAGCATTGGAAGAAGTATGTGGTTTAATTACTGTCTGAATTTTGCCAATCTTCCTCCCCCCCTTAGGAATTTAACAAATAGGCCTAAGTGCACTTTAGCTGTTCTTGACAGCTGTTGAAATGAGATCAGCCCTTGATGAGGGTTGTCTGAAGGCTTAGGGTATTGGTGGGAGCATCGAACCACGGGGAGTGCCTCTTCAGCCCACAAATTTAGCAACAAAACACAGGACAAGCCTTTTTAATGTTGAGCTACGGAGAACAGAGACTGATCTAGTGCTTTTGCTTCACTTTCAGTGAAGCCAGACCCATCCTTGATGCAGGGTTGGTTCCATGTTGGCATACGCTTTTCTAATGCTGTTGAGCCTAACCCAGAGCTGAAGTTACACTTGAATGTTGGGTGGGCAGACACTCTGTGCACATAATGGACACAATCACGTGCTTTCTTCCTTTTGCCTCCCCTGTGTGCTAGAGAGCAGAACTCAGGGTCTTGGAAAGGCTCTCTATTGCTAGCTCTTGTTTTAATGGTCCATTTAGGAGCTCTTTTAGGGAAATGAGAGATGACTGGTTATTCTCTCGGTTTTCTTTTTCCTTTTTTTTTTTAATAGAAGCCAAACCCTGGCTGAAATTCAATGTCAAGCCCCGCATCAGGAAGACGAATGTTGTGCATCTGAGAGTGTTTTGATTACATCAATAATTCAAAGAAAGCACTGTCCACTTAATCTCCTTTATACTTCTCCACCAGGAAAGACCCCAGTTTCATCCCACAGTCCTGCAGCTCTGTTTGAAATACATTATTCTGTTTTCCTGAAAATGTTTATAGTTACTAGTGACCAAATTGCATGCACACCATTTGCTCTCCGAGACAGATGAAAATCCACTTTAGATGGTAGACACAGGTGAGGGGTTATCAACGCAGAATTCCAAATTGAACTTGGATTTCACTTTACTGGTCCGTGAGTCTGATGTGGCATGCGAGTCTTGGTTGTTTGTGTATATTGATCAGTATTCAAATACAAACACATAGGACTGGGGAGAAAGCTCGGTGGGAAAGGACATAGGCATGAGAACCTAAGTTTAGTTACTAGAACCTGTGTAAAATATTGCAGAGTTTGGAGAGAGAAAATGAAGGGGCAAATTATTTTATAGTATTACAATTTCAGAAAATAGGAGAAACATCATTTATTTTCCCTTTTGCTACACATAGCCTTTTCTTGTATAATATAACATGAATGCACTTTTCCCTCCTGCTAGTTCTTTCCTACCCCCTCAACCATCAGGATCTACTAGCTTTCTGTCTTTCAGGAAAGAACAGGCTTTTAGGAGATAACAACAAATACAAGAACAAATAAATATATCAATAGCAAAATGAAAGATAATAGGATAAA
Organism: Micromys minutus; assembly: GCF_963924665.1. Classification (NCBI taxonomy): domain Eukaryota; kingdom Metazoa; phylum Chordata; class Mammalia; order Rodentia; family Muridae; genus Micromys; species Micromys minutus. The sequence continues at coordinate 19,881,148 of NC_137966.1, forward strand.
ACAAAAATGCCCCATCAATGTTGGACAAGGGAAGACAGCAGAAGAGCAAAGGAACCCAAGGGAGGATTCAGAAACCTGCTTGTTTGCCCATTCAGGGGTCTCATAGAGGTACTAACCAGAAGCTATAGACTATACGTAAAAGGCCTTCTGTAGATCTTGTAGGTCTGGCTCATGCTACTTTGGTCTCCATGAGTCCATATGAATTTGTTTACTTGTTATAGAGAACCTCATTCTCCTGGTGTCCTCTGTAACCCTGCCTCCTTGCCTCCTCCTTGCTTTGCTTCTAATGAGCTTCCTGAGCTCTGAGGGAAAGAATCTGATGGAGGCATATCTTTTAGTGCTGTGTATTCTGAGGTCTCTCTTCTGTGTAAGTAACATCTATCAGTATGTCTGTGTACTTGTTCTGATCTGCTGCAAAAGGAAGCCTCTTTGAAGAATAAGGATAAATTAAGATACCAATCTATGGGTATGATAAAATAATCTTAAAAGTTATAAGCCATCATGTACATTTGTTATAAATTTGTTTCTGTGGAGAGATGGATAGTGGAGACAGGATGATCCTAAGGAGCTTACAAGTTATCACACACACACACACACACACACACACACACACACACACACACACACGACACACACACACACACACACACACTCACTCACTCACTCACACCACATATCCTCCTTATACACATACATACATATAAAAACACACATTTTAAAAATCATATGTGTACTTGTAGATGTGTCTGTACAGGTCTGCATCCTCAGTGCTGGGCAGGTAAGGACAGATAGATAGCAATAGCTCATTAGCCAGCAGCAGCTCTAGATGAGTCAATGAACTTCAGGTTCAGTGAAAGACCCTGTCCAACAAAAGAAGGGGATTGGAGAACAGTCAAGGAAAGACCAGACATTGACCTCCGGCCTCCACAGACTAAGGCACTTGTGGATAGAAAACCATACGCAACATATACAGAAATCCTACATAGATTTTCATGTATATACAAATGTGCATGATTGATTATTGTGAGTAAATTGCTCATGATTAAGTGAGAAATGGAACATTTACGACCTCTGCAGCCTGTGATTTAGGCTAACAACTCAATCTACTTGCTATGGACACTTCTGCAGTGAGGCTTTACACAGTTTGGAACAGCTTGTTGTTTGACTGATTAGTAAGAGGTTTTCATATATGTGTGTTACACCTGTGGTACTTGCAGAATTAATGCAGTCTCTGTGTATGTCTCTCTTTCTGTGTGTCTGTGTCTTTGCTCTCTCCCTCCCTACCTATCTCCTTCCCTTCCTCCCACGTGTGTGTGTGCGTGTGTGTGTGTGTGTGTGCGCGCGCGCGCGTGCGTGCACATGCATAGATGCACTATTGTATATTGGACTGCAATTTGGAGAAATGTCTGCACTTTTCTATTGTGGTATGTAAGGGACTTAATATTTGAAAATTCTCAAGCCAGTCATCATTCTAAGACAGCTGGAAGAGGCAGATTTTGAAGCAAGAACTACACATTTTCTTATTCTAGATTGGCTTAGATTTCATCACTCAGCACATAATTATCTGCATCTCTTCACCCACCCCCTGTAAAGGAATTGTCAAATTGTTAGGAAACACATACAGGACAAAGTAGTATGCCCCTGCCTTTGACAGACTTTCTAGTCCCTCTCTGCACTGTTCCCTTTGGAAGTATATTTATAGCATAGAAATCTTAGCTTCTGGACTTGCCTTGATAATTGGTCCCCATGTTGATGGCCTTGGGGCATAAGGGAGGCCCATCAATGATCCGAGTATATTCAATTAGTTATAATGTCAAGAGTTTCTCCTTGTATCCTAATTCTGTGAGAATTGTCCTTGTAGAATGCATGGCAGTTATGAATAAACTCCTCTTTTTTGACCTCCTGGCCATTCTAAAAATAATAAACTTTGTTCTGACCCTCTTGCTTTTACATCGAAATAAATAGACTTACATTGGGTGCCCCTAGTTTAAACAACAGAAAAATAATGCTAGGCTTCTTTGTAGTTTTTCCATTGTGACCTCCTTTCTTCTCTTTGAACATGCATGTGTTGGCACTTACACAGACATTGATAGCAGTCTATCCATCTACATATCCATTGTTGCTGCCATTAAATACCTATGTGACTAGGGAAGTGGCTCAAGGGGTGAAGTGTTGTCCTTACTAATGTAAAGGATGAATGTGGGTCCCAAGAACATATGTAAAACTGGACATAGTAGCTCATATTTATAATATCCATGTTATAACAGCAAGGTGAGGTACAGAGACATGAGAACATCACAGACCAGCTAACTTAATACCTTTGACAGTGAACTACACAGGAAACTGTCTGAAACAAGGTGAAGGCTGGGAATGGAGAAAGGTTTCTTTCTGACCTCTGCATCCATCTGTACTCTTGCACATAAACATGGTCTTACATCAACCACATACCCAAAGATTTGAAAAATACTTATGAAGGTCGTGTGTGTGTGTGTGTGTGTGTGTGTGTGTGAGAGAGAGAGAGAGAGAGAGAGAGAGAGAGAGAGAGAGAGGGAGAGAGAGAGAGAGAGAGAGAGAGAGAGAGAGAGAGAGGGAGAGAGAGAGAGCTGTAAGCACTAGCATAGTGATTTCCAAGTATTTAATTTATTTTGACAACATATGTGCTTAGAGGTTCTCTTTTAATGCTACTGATATGGGACAGTGAGACATATAAGACTAAGTATTTTGTGTGATATCAAATGTCTGTGCATTGCACCAACAAACACTTAGGATCCAGAGATGGTAAAAACTGATCTTCAGGGGAAGAGGAAAGACAGTGGGATCCAGCAACTCCAATTACAGAACTTGTATTAGTGAGTCACTGTACCTAAGTAATAGACTAGAAGGAGATAAATTGAATTGAAGGAGGTGAATTGAAAGGGTCTAGAATTTCTTGGTCTTGGAATGGAGCTTAGTGGTAGAGCAGGTGCCCTGGCTTCAGCCTCTATCATTTCAAATAAAATAAAACTTTTCAAACCCTTAGACAAGTTTTCAATATATAATGAAATTCCTTTTTAATGTTTCAAATATCTTCATCAATTTACATGTACATATATTTAGATATAAATATTTATGAGTAAAACATAGACACATAAAAATTAGAAAGAAATTTTATTTCGTTGGTTGTTTTGCTTTAAAATTCACAGTGCTCCACAGTGAACACATTGAATGCAGAATTATCTGGGCATCCCTATCTCCCAAATTAAATAATCTTGTATTTTAAGAGATAGCAAGTGCTTTTAAATTCCAGAGATATGGGATTCAATTTTCTTTTCTAATGAAACAAAAGTCTACATACAGTGTATTTAAATTTCTTGAAAGAGTTTATTTAATAAGTGTGAAGTAGTCTCAGCAAAATCCTCAACTTAAAGATACAGTAGCAGCCTCCACTGGAAATAAGTTCAACTTCCAAGAGAGAAATGGGTGATGATCTGAGTTCATTTGCACAGAAGAACATTGCACCAGCAATCAACTTTAAGTTAATGTTAACAGTTATAATGTGTATCCTTTAATTGTTGAATTTTGAATCGCTTTCTAGTTTCCCACTGAGTTTAATGTGTATGCAAATTACAAGGCCAAGAAATTCAAGATGCAAAAGATAGATTGCATTTTGCAACTATCCCATAAGTATTGCTTAATTTTTTAAAGGTCTTTCTCTTTGTCATGGTATTGTTCAATTTCCTGATACAGAACAGAAGACAATGTTTGGCTAATGATCAATATAAATCTTGGGGTGGAACTTAATTGAACACCAACTTTGTTGTTTTTGCAATGCCAAGCTATTCAGTTCCCTCTTTCTCTGAGGTATGGCTTTCTACTCTCTTAGCACAAATAATTATCTTCTAGCAGGAAGTGGTTTTTGAGCATCCTCTTAGGTATTTGAGACCCATGCAATGTCATGCAAACTCACACAGTAGGAAATCAATTCCAACTTTGATACCTATTTTAATATTGTAGGTTTTTTAAAATTTATTTTTGTAGTTATTTATGTATGTGCACAAAAGTTGTCTCTGAGAACAGATAGCTGATGGTACCTACAAGGGTCAGCTGATGGCATCTGTGAACATCCTAACATCAAACTTAGGTCCTCTTCCAAGGCAACAAGCAAGCTCTTTTATCTGCTGAGTCATCTTTCCAGCCCCAAATATTGTGTTTCTTAGCAATGCAACAAAACCTATTTTGTGTGGAATTGGATCCTAGGCTGTCACTCTCCTGATTTGAACAGTCCCATCTGTGTATGTGTGTGTGTGTGTGTCTGCATGTGTGTGTCTGCCTGTGTGTGTGTGTGTCTGTGTCTGTGTATGTATGTGTCTTTGTGTATTTGTATATGTGTGCACAACTGCACAGATATGTCATAGCATGTTTATTTGTCAAACTTGCTGTAGTTAAGTTTCTTCTTCTGCCATTTGAGTCATGGGGATGGACCCCAGGCTGTCAGGCTAGGTAACAAGCACTTTCAGTTGCACATCCATCTGCCTTGATCCATTCATTATTATTATTATTATTATTATTATTATTATTATTATTATTATTATTATTATTACTTACATGTGTCATTTGAAGGCATTCCATCAGACACTTAATGAGATCAGAAACATCTGAAAATGAGAAAATCTTTTGCTCCAATAGGAAGATCCACAGGCATTTTGAGAAATCCTGCGGATCACTAACACATGGTCCTAAGGATCTATCGACTCTGAGCACACAAGAAGATTGATCAATCTGGCAGACTCACATTAATTGTGAAAAAGAAAGGAATGGTGCGATCAATGGCGAGGATGAAAGTCCGCCCGACGTTGCCACATCCAGCTAATCCGATAATGAAGAAGCTGATGTATAGCATATTGGAATTCCACCGTCTGGGCAGTTGTCACCATAAAGAATATCCTGCAATTATGGGGAAAAATTGAGCAGGCAGCAGTTGGGCCAACATAATCAGCCTGATGCCATAGTAGTTTTCCTGATTAAACACTAAATTAAGTGGTACTCTGCTCTGTAACCTGCCTGCGTTATGAAAAATAATCTAATAGCTAATGGGAAAAAGTTTGTATTTTAATCAAAGCAAACTATGAATATTAAAATATTCCTAGGCTATTTTTGTGTCGTTTAGTGGTGAACATGTTTAACAATTTATAAATGGCTCTTGCCATTGGCTGCTAGAGAAAGGGTCCCATGCTATATTGGAAGGTGAGGTCCCTGTGTGAAAATCAATTAGACTTGATATAAATTCAAAGAACTCTTAAGGGAAAAGAGGGAAGGAGGTAAGAAGGAATAGAGAGAGAGAAAGAGAGAGAGAGTGAATGAAAGAGAGGGGGGAGGGAGGAATGAATTTCTTAAGAGGCCCTAGGGGGATTAAAATTTAGTTACCTCCTGTAGCAGTTTGCCTAAAGGCATCAACTCTATTCTTTCCTGAAAGGCATGTAACCATTCCAAGAGGATAAAGCTTAATAAGCCAAGCATAAGACACAGATCCCTTCTACATGTATGTCATAATTAAGTTCTGTAGCTCAAAGCCATGGCTGACCTATCACAGCACAGCAAGTTCTCTAGGAACAAAGGGGCTAGTGTTTATGGAAGAGAAAAGATCGAATGTGTATTGTGAGCATCAAATTTCAGAGAGATGTCCTGTGTGGCCTTCACCTTGGGACACTCAGTAGTGAGGTATGGTCACTGCTCTGTACCTGTATGTTACTATTGAAGGCATCCTCAGAGAGAATGTAGGTCTCTACCTGTGTTCCCACAGCCCAGTCACTGGACTCTCAATTAGTCTGCAATGTAAAGAAGGAACAAATGTACATTTATCTTCTTCCCTTTAAAAGGTTAATTCTTCGATTTTCATCAATCTGCACCTGTGTGGATATGAATAGAGGTTAGAGGTCAACCTCAGGTACCGTTTTTCAGTTACTTTCTGCCTTGTTTTACAAAACAACATCTCTTTCTGAGAGCAAGGCTTTACCAGTTAGGCTCGGCTAGTTAGCCAGTGAGCTTGAGGAATCTGTGTGCCTCTCCCTTCTCTGCACTAAAGAAAATGAGATGTTCATCCCAGTGTCTCCAAGGAGTATTAGACATTGAACTAAGATCCTCATGCTTGAGCAGGAAGCCTCTGATTGACAGCAATGTCTCCATAGCTTCTTGGGTTGACATTCTTACCAAAGAGGCCCATAGCACCTTCTCGTTCCTGAGAATTGAAAGAAGAGTAATTTCCTATCTTCCTGCATGTCTATTTTGATTTGTTGATTCTTAATTCAAGACAATTTATGGCCCTGCCTTGCGAATGAAAGCAAATTCCCTTTTTCTGATGGATTGGGAGCTGAAGAAAGAAGAGAGATGTGCAAGCATTGTGTGAAGGTTAAAAATCCAAAGCTCAGCTGGACATGTGCTATTACTCTTGTAATCCAGTGCTCCAGGGTGAATGTGGGAGCACCAGGGGTGAACATGGGAGCACCAGAAGTTCAGAGTCTGCCTGAGCTACATACAGTCCTGTCTCATAAAAGGCAGATACTGCATTATCTAGATTCATTTTACTAACAGTCCCTTGAAGATCCAATGTTGTGTGCCAGTCTTGGTTCTCAGAAGGATTATGCAAGTAACTCATGGTTTTTAGCATTCTAGGAAGCTGCATTTGCCTCATGTGTCTCCCACTTTTCAGAGGCAAACCCAAGCCTAAAGACCCTCTTACACAGTTACTGTGGCAGTTGGACTTAGTCAGAATGTCCTCTCTGAGCAGTTGTTTGCTGTTGCCATGACCCCATTGGGGGAGGAGCATTGTGAATCTTGTCAGCTTCAGCTTTCCCAGGCTTGCAGCTCATTTACTAACTGAGCCTCACAGCAGCCTCCGTCCTCCATCCAGGATTCGATTATTTTACGTGGAGGAAATCACTGCACAATGACACATTCTCTAACCCACCTCTGTGCAGTCATCTTTGAACAAACCTTTTCTAAGTTGATCCAGGCCCTGTACGCTGAGTGAGAGATTCCAGCTCAAGTCACCCATTCATCTAGAACTCTAGTATAAAAGATGTTCAGACTTAGGCTCTAGTCTTGCAAACAATAAAGGCAGCTTGAGAGTACAGCCATGCCAAGATCTAGATCTCAACCAGCCTGTTCTGTGTTGTAACAAAATGCCCTTGGCTGGGAGTTCTGTAAAGAAACAAGGTTTAGTGGTGGGCTTTCAGTTTTAGAGGAAAAAATTTAGGTTCTTATAGCCTCATGGGTGGGGACTTCCTGGCTGCTTAGTAGCCCTGCAGTGACATCATGGTGAGAGCTAGTACCAGAAGGAGGGACATTTGTCATAAGAGGGAATCCAGCATCAGCCTTGGCCTTTATAGGTTATCTCTGTTTTGAGAGTTTGCTGGAGCTCTGTACTGACTATGCTAATCCCTTCTGATGGCAGTGCTCTCAAGACCACCTTCCAATATACAGAGTTATTGAAAGATTCTCCATCTCAACCATTCTACACTAGCTTTCAGCATATGAGCTTTTGGGGAAAACATATGATCGACATCATTTACTGACTGAACGCAAGACTTTGCTCCATTTAATTGTTTTTTTTTTCTTTTTTTCATAAATCTACAGAATGACAGCATATGTCCTAGATTTAAAAATATAACATCCAAGGGTCATGATCTCAGTACCTGTGGATGACGTCACATCAGTGTTAGTGGACAACAGGTTGATAGTGAGGTCAATTAAGCATCACCCCATTTTTTTATGGGAAGAAGATGATTCCTTTCTGCCCCTGTAGTGTTTGGGGCTATGCAGGATTGTGAGAAGGTAAATGGCCTCAGTCTTCTCATCTGAGCAGTCCCATATGTCCAGTAGACAAGACAGCATAGCTTCTAGGAGATAAGAACACTATTCTCTGGCCCCCTTTCCTAACCCTGTCCATTATGATTGTACTGAACCTTAATGGCATCAAGACAAAAAAACCTCATCACTAAGAACCTTCATTGTCTTCTTACTAGATCATGAAATTATCATCTCACACATGTGACCCATGTCCACCATGCTAGTTCGGGTCTGGAAACAATTGCTATCAATTTTAGCACCATAAACTGTAGCTGCCTTTCTAGAACAGGAAGAGGCTTATGTGGTCAATTTTATAATCTTTGGAAATGATCTGGGTTAAAGGAGGCACTCAGTGCTTCCTCTCAAGTTTTCACCTACCTTAATAGAAAAGAGCACAAAAAAGGGGCTTAAGAAACAGAGGCAACATCTGTTTCTTACAGGAGACTTGAAGATCCTTTGCTAGACCAGAGGCGGATTCCTTCCTGAGTAGTCAGATGATCTTTGCTTGTTGTGTGAGTGTGTATGCGTGTGTGTGTGTGGGGGGGTGTGTATGTGCATGTGTGTGTATGTGCATGTGTGTGTATCTGTGTGTGTGCATGTGTGTGTATCTGGGTGTGTGAGTGTATGTGTGTGTGCATGTGCATGTGTGTGTGTGAGTGTGTGCATGTGCACATGCTAGTGAGCATCAATGTGCACTGAGGGAGAATAATCAATCCCCTCCTTCCACTTCTCATGGGGATGCGATTGTCTTCCTTAAGGCACTCTTTTTAACGGGAGCTCAGATTATTGACACTATTTGGGAAAGGCAATTGTATTCTTCAGTCCACATCAACCAATAGGCTATTATATGTAGATAATAAAGTCTTCAAAACACAGCACATGAGGCAGTCTAACTCACTGGGGCTGGGTACACGAAATGTATACCTCACAGTTCATTTGTAACTGAGTTTTCACATTTACACCCAGACTATCTGAAAATACGAGAATTAATATTATGAAATATGTAGATTAGAGAAGAGGCTGGAGGCTTTGGGATCCCAAATCTGACACTCATTGTGACTAAGAACAACTTACTTCCTTATGAAGCTTCAGTTCTTTTATCTTAAAAAAATAGGATAAAACGATTCCCAACTCACATAGAGTTCCTAAGAAAATTAAACCTCTTAAGGTGTGGGAAGAACTTTCCTGTGTGTTTCTCATCATGTATGCACTGTAGATAAGAGACATTTTGTCTCTTTAGGAAAATGTTTGCTCACACTCCAATTCAAAAATCATGTACCAATTGACATATACACCTGGAGGAAAGATGCAAACATTTGGCAGGTAGTCAAGGAGTGCTACTCATCACACCCAAGACAAAGGGTATCACCAAAGACAGGGATTCCATGGTCCAGAGTGTTGACAGAGCTGAATTCAAGAAACACCAATGTAATCTTGTTTACAACAACGCTTCTGATGAGACAGCTATTCTAATCAGACAGTAAGAAGATCATCCTAACCAAATCCTGGATATTTCTTACATGGAGTCTCTATTATTTTTTTAAAGAGGTTTCAGCAAACTGGCAACCGAGCAGGTAACAGTGCTCAGCTCCTTAATCACTATTAATAATAGGCAGCTTTATGGATTCAGGGATCATATTGTAGAGGCTATGTGGAAGGAACTAATTGAGATTCTGAAAAGTTGGCTGAGAAATCCAGGCCTGTACAAAAATAACACATAAAGGGAAGTTTAAACTGGACCACAGTCCTTATGAAACAGCTTAGCTACATGAAGATGGTAGTGTATTCTCATCCTTTCCATGTGATCAGGGGAGCCTCATAGTGATGCAGACTAGGTACACACTGTAGGATATGCTCTTCTCTAGGTTCTACTTAGGAAAATAGAAGACTTTTTCACCATGATTTTCATGTCTTCGAGAAACTACACATAACTTGGGTTCAGGAATAGTAAAGTTTGAATAATATTCTTTTCTACATCCACTAATATTCTGTGGGTGATTTTTTATGACAGTAGCCTACCATTGTGAAAGCAGTTATCATAGACATAGGTTCTAGAGCTGTCTATGAACCAATGGTCTGGGGTTGAACCAGAAACTCTTCACATAGCTGAGGAGATGCTGTACCTTTAACAATCATGTATTCACCAAGGAACTCCTGTTGAAAGCAAGGTCTTCTGACATCCAGGATAGATAGTTTCAGACCCACTGTGCAACGGTGTTAGTGCATGGTCTCCAGCATATTTCCAACCTCCTGACATGGGAGTCCTTAATCAGGACATTTTGATAAAAGAGTTTTCAGACATGCAATTTTCCTACATCAAGCATAATCTTAATTTTTATAACACTTTAGTTGAAAGGGCTGTTTACATTATTCTGAATATCAGGGTAACTGAAGAGCCTCTAAGACACCCATTTTTTGATTCATCTCCTCTTATTAAGGATGTTATTTTCATGAACAAGGAAGAGCATACATCTTTGGAACTTTCTTTGATGATTTGTGAATGTGACAAATCAAATTTCTTCTGCATGCAATGCTTCTCACATTCTTTCTTCAGTTACTATCATTAATGCCTTTGTCCTATTTAGGAGAAAAGACAGAATTATAATTCTATGGGGAAGAATTATGGGTTATCAAATTTCCTTATCTTCAATTTTATCTATAGATTAAAAACAACATAGTTCAGAGAACATAAAACCTATATGATCAGGAAAGATCCAATTCATGCTTCATTCTTCCAGAAGTTGGAAAGAGAAAACACCAGTACTTACCCTTCTTGGGTCAGAAGGAATTCACTTTCCTGACTCTTTTTGCACTTAGATGAGAGTCAATGCCAGTTCTGAGACTCAAGTGATTTCCTTGGGGAAGACAGGGTTTGATCAGTAGACTTGGAAAGATTTGGTATTGATGCAAATATACCAGACAACCAGTAGGTCATCAGAGCTGCCAATGCTTGAAGACAATATCAAGTTCTTGTCTCTTGAGTCTGATGAAATGAGACACGAAAACAGTAGCTTGCAAAAGTAAAAGGAACACATTGAGCAGCAGGAGGTTAGGAGAGGAAGATTCTGTGACTTAGATTAAGGGATGAAAGGTTGAAACATCATTTGAAAAGTGCTTTGCCAAAGGAGGGGGAGTGTATGAAGGGGGATCATGGAGAGATGTATGTAGGGGTACCAGCCATGATGCTCAGCACATTGTTGATTGTGACAATCCTTAGGTCTTCTGGGAAATTGTATGTCTTCACCTGTGGTGAGCAAGTAGTTATCATAAAGCAACAAGCTGTCAGCTCGACAATCATACCTTACAGAATTCTGGGGTTGTGATCTTGAGTGTATGGTAGGGTCTAACTTACTTTCCTTCAGTTCTGGCCATTGGGCTAAGGGAACTGGTAATGGATGTCTCTGCTTGCACACACCCTGAAGCATGTGAGAGAGAAATATAGTTACTGTCATCCTTGCCATGTCCTTGGGATCACTATGTTGAGATAATTCAGCCTCTATCAAGCTGGACTCCAGACTATGCTGTACAGAACAATTTGTCTCACTCTCATGAGCGTGTGGCACATGTAAGCAGTGACTTCGTGCTGTATTATTATTGAGAATTTCGGTCCATGTGGGGTAAGAGCATAGAGATATTTATACATATGAGTTCTAGAAATGGAATTTAAGATTTGAAAACCGAATTAACCCTAGATTTCAAGCGTGTGAAATGCATTTAAAAGTAGACTCAAGTTTCTCATTGGTCAACTGAAGTCAGTTAACTTCTTCGATGACAGAGATGAAACTGAGCAGGGATAGCTGGGTGCTTGATGGTGAGACATCTCCTCTAATTCTTCTACATGTGTAGGCACTCCTCATTTGTTAAGAAAAGGAGCAGTCAAGTTGTAGAATGCTACATGAGAAAGTAGACACACTGGGCTGGAAGCACGAATGACCCATCATGATCAGGTTGAAATATCTACCTCCTGGGAGAGCCTTAGGACTCAGTAAACACCAGCTACAAAGCCTTGCATATCTTGTGAGTCAGGTTATTCACGGTTCCTGGTTTGAGAGAATTTGGGACTGTCTGCTCTTTCCCCATTCCTTGATTCCCATTTAACAACCTGGCAGACCGCGCCCTGTATTCCTCAGGTGGTAAATATTTCATCTTTAATTTCCTTTCCTGGTAGACTTGACCCTACTCAGATCCTGACATTTGGCACTGTCCTTCTGTTCCTGGGTCCATTTCATGTCTTGCCTCTGCATCCCCCCCAACCTCTTCCCTCTTTCCTCCCTCCCCCCCTACCAGTCATGGTACCATGTTGCTGTGAGCAAAACTCATTTTTCAAAAGACAGATGGTGGTAACTCTGCTCTCTCTAAATAAAAAAGAAAAACAGCTGCCAAGGTGCGAACAGGAGTCTCTGGCAGCAAATCCTATCTACCTCAAGTGCTGGCAAAGTTTCCCTTCCGGGAAGAGGAGCTATCTAAACAAAACGTGCAGCTTCAACTAGGTTTTACCAAAGCCCAAATATAGAACACTGGCAAATAATGGCGATTTATAGTGGACTATAGACCCAGCACCTTTCTATCTTGGAGGGTACATATTTAAATGTGATACTAAGGGAACTGAAATTTATAGCTCTCTAATAACAGTAAAACGCCATCAGAGAGTGAGATAAATCTCGGGCTGCAAACCTTAGAATGCAAGGCACACATTCATAGGGGCACACAGGCTTGTAAAATACAGCCTGGGTGCTAAGTCAGAACTCTGGGTTTGGAAGAAGCCAGCAGGACAGAGGAAGGGAAAGAAGTGTTTTATAGAGGACCGCAAATTGTTGTTTTCATGAGGCTGGGGTCAAGGTACACTGTGGCCTCGGGTGGAAATGAGCATTGCTTTGTTCCATAGCTGATATATACTTGACCTTGGCTAGGAAGCGTTTCCTTCTCCAGATTCTCAATAGCTTTGCCCTTCACCTTTTCATGGCCCAGCGACAGGCTTACCTCCAAACAAATGCCCACAAATTACAACCCCCTGAGAAAGGAACATCATCTTTTTCTCATACCCTTTTCTTTGTCTGGTTATTGCATACACCTTTATAATATTTTTTAATCAAATCTACCACTGTTTTTTTCTTCCCTACTATCTGTCTCCTGTCTTCCCCTACCATTTTTCCCAACCAATTACATATGCGCTTGGTTTTAAAAACACAATTTATTTATTTGGAACTGGACTCTTGGTAGCTTGGCAAAAAGAGAGTAAAACAAATTAATGAAGCCTGGATATTTGCCAGCTGCCTGGGAGGTAGGAGTGAGATGTGCAGCTTTCTTCTCTGGGTGCAGTTCATAAGAGGGGAAGAGATGTCACAGAGATCCAAGCTGGAGGCCTTTCCTGTACATTTAAACACAGGACCTCCAAGATCCCAATGCCTGCCTCATTGGCCTGCAGGCTGGATGTGGTTATAGCTGGCTCATTCATTGGAGCATCTTGGTCTTGTGAGTTAAATGCCTCTGGGAAATGAGTCTCCAAACCATTCTGAATTTTCTCTAATTGTGTGTGGTGTGTTTTTTGTTGTTTGTTTGTGTTTTGTTGTTATTTTCCCAAATCCATAATTAACTCAAGAAAGGGGAAGTCTGGGCCCAGTGTCATAGTCTAGTAGTCACTCAGAAATATTGTGAAGAAGGACCACAAATGCAATGCCAGCCATGAATACAGAGGGAGCTTATGACACACTGGGTAACTGAAGGAGATGCTTCCTCAAAATATAAAATACAGCCAAGGCTGATGATGTGGCTAAAGCTGGGCATGAGAGCTCCTGACTAGAATGTACAAGGCCCTTGATTAGAATTCTCGAAGCAAGAAAGAAAGGGAAGTCCTGTCTAAATGGCTCTCATTCCAGATGGTTCTTCTCACTTCTCCTTATGCAAAGGAGACCTCCTCATTAAATATATAACATATTTAATAAACAAATAAATAAATAATCCAGGTATAACATTAATTTTTCTCTAAGAAATGTGAGTTTTAAAAAGGTTACTTCTGAGTGAGATAACCCAGTCACAAAAGAGCAGACATAATATGCAGTCACTGATAATTGGCTACTAACCCCAGAAAGCTCTGAACACCCCAGAAACAACTCACAGACTATATGAAGTTCAAGAGAAAACCAAAGCCAAAAAAAAAAAAAAAGAAAGAAAGAAAGAAAAGAAAAGAAAAGAAAATGAAAAGTCAGTATGCTTAATCTTTACACACCAAGAAAACTTTGACTATTTCCAGGTTACATCTTGTTTTACATGTACTTTATGCTCATCGTAACTAGTAAGATATTAATGCACACTATCAAACCTTTAAAAAAATCAAGTACTGACAAAAATGTATTCATATACTTTTATGCAAAAAATGCTTAAAATCTGTACATCTATCTTTGTTTTTTTAATAAAATTGTTCAATTTATTTAAAAAGGTTGCTTCAGTTCATTCATATGAAGAGAAGATTTTGGGGTGCAGTTTGGGTATGTGTGTGTGTGATTTTAAGTGTTGTCTCGAGGTGTCCCTTTATGGGCATGTTGATACTTATGAATTAACAGCCCCTATTGTTAGAGCTGGAAAGGCTTACATCTTGCTGCTGGACCTTTACAGTTGTGTGGAAACAGGCAAAGAGCCATAGCTGTTCAACTTGAGAACAATGCTTATTCTTTCAGTATAGAAAATATCCAGAATTTCTGTCTGCCTGGTAGTATTCTGAATTAAAGATAATCCTTTTATTTATTCCTACTTTCCCTGTATACCTTTCTTTTTTAAATTTATATGTGTGTATGTGTACCTGTGCATGTATACAAGTGTCTGCACAAGTGCGTGTCGTGCTGTGAAGGCCAGCAGTCGGCACTGGATTCCCAGGAGGTGGAGTTGCTGGTCCTTGTGAGCTACTTGACAAGGATGCTGGAAACTCACCCTGATCCTTTGCAACGGCAGTAAGCACAATTAATTGCTAAACCACTGTTGCAGCTCTTTTTCTTGTTGTCATTTTTTTCTCAAATAGTGACAATAATCTAGGACATAATAGAACTTGTCCCATGTACCTCATTGAGTGGTTGTTATATTATTGCCCAAGGAAATATAAACAAAGCTGACGGACTGGCTGGTTTCCTGTCTACGTGACACAAGCTGGAGTCATCACAGAGAAAGGAGTCTCAGTTGAGAAAATACCTCCATGAGATCCAGCTGTAAGGCATTTTCTCAACTAGTGGTCAATGGGGAGGGCCCAGCCCATTGTGGGTGGAGCCATCCCTGGGCTGGTAGACCTGGGTTCTATAAGAAAGCAGGCTGAGCAAGCCAGGGGAAGCAAGCCAGTAAGTAACATCCTGCTTCCTGACCTGCTTAGGTTCCAGTCCTGACTTCATTTTGTGATGAACAGCAATATGGAAATGTAAGCTGAATAACCCCCTTCCCCACCATCTTTCTTCTTGGTCTTGATACTTGTGCAGGAATAGATTCCCTGACTAAGACAGGAGGGTAAACTGGGAAATGCTGGTGCTTAGGGGAAGGTCTCTCAGAGTCCTCAGACAAAGCTTCTGGCTGAGTTTTGTCAACATTATGAAAACCAGAGTCAAGGCACATCAGTTCCCCAAGTCGACCTTTTCCAGTCTTCCAGAACTCCAGGGAGTGACTAAACTCCAGGCAACCTGGGTCCATTGGGGTATCCATGGATATCCTCTTTGAAGAGTCAAAAATAGCTTACAGCAGGTCCTATGTGTGTGGGGGAGCCAATCATGGTTCCCGAGAGAGTTGAGACCTTCCAAGATCCTGTACTTATAACTGGTGCTTTCTATCTGAAGGTCATTGTCTTTTAATTATTTGAACAGATATAATTGCCAGCCCAACATTTTATTTACCCCATTGACCATAGATTATATGATAAGAGGATAAAAATAACAAAAGCACATTTATTACTGAGCATTTCCAATATTTCAGTCATGCATCAGGAAACTTCTCTTGACAGGCCTCAGTTCTCCAAGGAAGACAAGTTCATCCGCAAGTAGAGATGATGAGCCAACAGAGCCCAGAGAGGTTAGGTCACTTGTCTAGAGTCCTTTAACTAAAGATGTTAGGGATGGCCCCCAATGCGTCTGACATCAGCATCTTTTTTCCCTTTCTTCCCACCAGTTCAAGGAGGCCAAATTCCAGTGCAGTTGATGCTTCTTTTCTTTGTAGCCAAGATCTTCCATGAGGGAGGAGCCAATTCTCTCCAGTGGAGCTCCTATTTAACAAACAACAGCAAGTGGTTTTGTTGGGCAGTGATGATATTCCAAGGTTCTGAATCTCATATCTAGCAAAGGAAAGCAGGGGGGAAACAAAGTGGAAAAGGCAAAAATGAGACAAGAAAGCTTGGGCCATGTGTGTAATGTTCCTTTGGGCTAAGGGGTGACTCAGAGGGTAAAGATGCTTGTTATCAAACATAATGACTCAGGTTCAATACCTGGAACCTATAAAGTGGAAGGAAGAGAATTAACTTCCATAGATTGTTCTTATTTTGAATAATATTTTTGTTAATTCTTTGAGGATTTTATAGACTGCATTTTTATTATATTTACCCTGCAGAGCCCTCAATAGGATCAAAGTTGGGGATTCTAGAAACTGAATCGGAAGTGTGGAAGACTTAGTTTGACTTCTATATGGGAAGCTATCCACCATCCTCCTGGGGGAACATTTTGATCAGATAGCCACTTAAGTTTCTCTATCATCATGATCATTGTATCTTAAGAAAAGATTTAGGAAGAAAATCGTAAAACTGGGCATCTCCTAACAGCAGGCTACAGTGTGGCTCACTAAGAAAGTGCTGTTAATGCATTTTAATGACATGCTTTATAATATCTTATTAAAGATTGCAAGAGCATCTAATCATCATTTAATAAATATTAATGAAGCATTTACAAATCACACCTTAATTTATAGTGTTGGAACTCCTGTCCTGCCCTGGTCATCAATGCATGTTGGGCACAGTACCTTGACAGAGCACATGATAGTAATAGTGTGCCATCCCAGCACCATAAGTGATTTTAAAATAATAATAACAGTAGTAGTAATTCTTGAAGTTCAGTTCAGTGCAATGAAGCTTGATACCCAAAGCAGTTTTAGCAATTATTATTCTGTTTGGGAACATTAAAACATAATCTACCATGAATTTATAATCCATAGCTTCTCTCTCACTCACTTTTTAATAATAGGCAGTAATGATAAGCTTTCGTGCAAAACTTCCTGCAGATGTTGGGAGATCCTTGCTCATCTGGCACATGATGGTAGACAGGGGATTGGTTGATATTGCGTGTGTGGTCTGCTGATTCTGTTCATGGAGCTTAGAGTGTAGCTGCTCATCCTTGCCATGTGGACTGGCTGTTACTTCCATACTATTGTGCCTGACCTTCCTGTGCCCATTGCAGGGTGTGGCCATGACTACCCTTTGCAACTCACACAGGTCTTGAGCTACAGTGACCTTTGCATGGGTCTGGAGGTCTTACAGGTCACGGAAAGCAAAACTGGGAAATGCACTTAAAAATTACCTCCTCCTACTTCTTTTGTGGACAAGGAAATGAGACCTGGTCGGGAGGGACCACTGGGGGCGGGGGGCGGTCATAGTGTCACATGGAGAAGCAGAGATGTAAACAGACCTGTTCCAAGGAATGTGTCTTTTCCAAACTCACAATTGAGAAGAAATGGCGTGGGCTTTTAGACTGTGAGTTTAAGCGGTATTGACTCGAACGCATACGTTTGGGAAGATGGGCTGGAGAATAGCGGTTCTCTGTATTACGTGGTCTAACCCTCTCCACTTCCAGCAGTGCAGGTGGCTAAGGATCATTAGTACTAAGAGGGATTGACCAGCAGATGGCGACGCAGGGACTCAAACTGCAGCAGCCACGTCCTAATGCGGCCCTGGACCTGGGATTCACAAACCCCAGCAGAAAAGTGTCCAGTTTGAAAAGGGGACTCTGAATTTGTCCTGCGCTTTTGCTGAGACACTTGGACATAACGGTTAGCTTTTTCCTAAGTGGGAAAAAACGAAGCTAGATTAATGGGCGCCAGAGCATGCTCCAGTTTCTGTGTCAACTTGGCTTTGGATCAGATCCTGGGGGCGGTGCAAAGGGAGAACCAGGCACAGAAGCCCACACAGGGGCTGAGTGCAGGCTAGGAGTGCCTGCTTTCATTGCAGCCCAGGATGTGGAGGACACTCACTTCAGTCTCCTGCCTAGTATTGCTTTTGTCCCTTCACAGCTCTGTACTGCTAGGCTGTCTCAAAGTAGTAGATTAACCTGTGTGCCCCTGTGTTACAAAGAGATCTAAGTGACTTTTTGCTTTTTGAAATTGTGTTACTCAATGGGAAAGGGATGGTTTAGGGTGATGCTTATATTTTTGAATCAGAAGCCTAGACTGTCCTCCGTGTTCCCCTGCCTCTGTCACTTGCTCCTTTATGTATACATATTGACACATCTCCCACAGCATCCCTGGGGCATTCTCTTCTTCCCTGTCTGTGGTCTTTCTGTACAAAGGCTGAAGAGGAAGAGAGGCTCTAGTCCCTTGACAGTGCTAGACTGACCCATCAAAGAGATGTACTACTCCTGCATCCCGTAGCTAGCAAGACGAGCACCAGTTCTTCCTTATTTCTTATACCCAAGCCTTCCATTCCTGCCACCACTAAGTCTCGGTCCGGTCCACCTGTGCCTCGGAGTCAGAGAAGGCTCACGCTTGGTCCCTGTTGTTCCGGTTCTTACTGACAGCTCGCACTGTCTTGCTGATGGCACAGCAATGGTGTCTCCAGGGAAGGCTGCGAGGGCCCAGGATACTGGGCTTCCTCTGGTGTCGATCCTGTTGCCCCTGGGCTCTGGAGTGAGTCTGTGTGAATAAGCTGAACCCCTGTGCTGCTCACCAAATGCTGCCTGAAAGTTCCATTTTCCTCCTCACCCGGCTTTCCTGAGGATTCTGGGGGGAGCAGGACAGTACTTTCATTTCATGACTCCTCCATTCCAAGCTCTGCTCAGACCTCACGGTGCCCAGAACAAGCTCCCTGACTTCATGTGAGAGTGGGGGTTTCCTCCAGGTGGGAGCTGCATCATACTCTGCTTCGAGTCACACCCTGGACAGCACACACACACAGACACACACAGATACACACACACAGACACACAGACACACAGACACACACACACACACACACACAGAGAGAGAGAGAGAGAGAGATAGAGAGAGAGAGAGAGAGAGAGATGCACCCACACAGACTATTTTCCTAGTTGATAAACAAACACATGGATAGAGAAGACAAAAATCTCTGGATCCATTCATTGCTGCCTTTTTTTTTTTTTATTTAACTAGCATTATATAATAATGACTTAGGTCCAGAAACTGATTAAAGAGCTTCTGAGGCATAAACACACATATCTAGTCAACACTCTATGATGTGCCATTATTCATACTCCCTCCCAGATCTTCTCATGGGCTTCTGGAAGCTCATACCAGCCAAGCCACCTGCTCAGAGCCCAGAGAGAGGCCAAGCTCTGCATTCAAACCCATGTTGTCTTACTGTAGGTTTGCTCCCAGCTGCTCTTCTAACTTCTATTGTCTCAGGAGCTTCTTGTTTTCTGGCCCACCTACTGTATTCGGATTTACGTTGCCACAGTGCAAGAAGGCTCAGAGCTTAATCCTCAAAGCTAGCTGGCAGGGCTCAACTTTGAGAAGACAGGATTTGTACATGGAGGGTAAGGAGTTGAGAAATCATCAAGCAGGACTTCCTCTGCCCGGCCACCTCCCTACTGGGAGCTTTCTAAGTGAGACAGTGAGAGAGGGGAGAATGGAAAAGGAAGAAAGGAGGAAGGGAAGCACCAAAGAAAGGCAGGAGATCTGAAGGAAAAAGAAAGGAAGATAGTAGGAAGAGAAGGAAGGAGATGAGAAGAAAAACTATAAAGCAAAACGGAAGGAGGAGGTGGGGACCGAAGGAGGGGCGAGAGGGAGGGAGGGAAGGAGAAGGAAGGGGAAAGAAAGGATAATGGAAATAAAGATGGATAAGATTTAAGAGAAAAGAAAGAGAGGGAAGAAGAAAGAAGCAAGATGGGGGGAAGAGGAAAGAGAAACACCAGTAAAGCTGGAGGGAGGTGAGGAGTAAGGAAGGAGAGGGGGGAGGGGAGATGCATCTGGGGAGTAGAGATTCAGTCCTGAGAAATGCCATGTATCTGCTCACTGCTTGGCAGGGCTTCACTGCCTGAAAACCTGCAGAAATATTGGAAGTCAAGATCCAATATAATAATTGGCTTACGGATCGGAAAAGGGATGGCTACACGCTTCCATTTCCAAGATTCATTAGCACAGCTCTCCCCGTGATGGAAGGGCTCACTCTACCTGTAAGCCATTTTCTAATCAAACTGGCACAGGGTCCATGCTCCACCTGGGTAAAAACAGGCTGCTGGAAAATCGCTCTGCCTCTGTGGAAGCCAGGAGTTGGATGGAAATAGATGTGTTTTCTGTTGACACTTGATCAGGGACTATGTTCTATCACAATGAGGAGCCCTGGCTTTTTAAATCCCACAGAACAGACTTTGACTCCTGTCTGTGAACAACGCCCAAATCTGTATCTTTGGGTTTTTTTTTTTTTTTTTTTTTTTTTTTTTTTTTTTTTTTTTTTTGACAATGTGGAACAGGTGTGAATTATCACAAGGTCAGCCACTAAAGGCCTTCTAAGGATACTTTGCTTAGTGATATAGATATGAAAATTATGTCAAAAAGAAAAATCCTTTGTGGCAAATAGAACTACATCCAGCAGAAGTTCTGTGAGAGAAGAAGGTACTAATGCTGGTCAGTTCTGAGAATGAGCAAGTAGAACATAGATGACCCCAACCCTGGGAAAACTGTCCTTTTTTTTCTCTAGTTTACCATGCACAGGGTTTACTAGGGCGTCTCAGAAGCTCTTCACTCCATTGATCTGGAGTCTTGGGTCTGGGACACGTCATGGCTTCAAGACCTGGCCGGCCACGCTACTGGTGTACCACATCACTCTGGGGATGGAATTTTACTGGGAGACGCCTGGAATAACCGATGCTTAAGATCCTATCACTTCTCTCTGCTTCCTCAACCACCATCACCCCAGCAGTCTATTTATCCTACTTAAAGTGCTGTCCTGCTCCCTCTGATTATTGCTCACTGTACTGATTACGTTATTCACTTAAATTAAATGAAATGCACCCTATCGAATGCACAGCACACAAAAGAATATTTATTTGAATATTAAGTACAGATAAGGCTTCCCCTGGGATTATTTCAAGAGCACATTTGCAGGATTTAATTGCAAGGTTTTCCTGCTCTCGGTTGCTTTCAGAGCACTCCTTGTGAAAATATTTTCTTTCTGAAGGTAAAACTCCACTCTGTTGGTTTATTATTATTATTATTATTATTTTAGATCTGAAGAGCTCTCTGAGCTCTATCATTACTTCCAGTGTCTAATTAATACTGAAGATGACAAAGCAAACAACGGGCTGACCTAGATTCCTCAAGTAAATCGCTACCAATTACAGAAATGCCTCCTCGTCATTTGGGCCTTTTGATATTCTTAGTCTTCCCACAACTGCTCCTTAAGCTTAGGAGTTTAATGACTCAGGAAGTGTTTGTCTTCAGGTTCCTCTTCAGAAAGAGCATGTGTGTGTGTGCGTGTGTATATCTATATGTGTGTGTATATATATATATATATATATATATATATATATATATATATATACACAAACATAAACACACACACGTGTATATATATCTATATGTGTGTATGTGTATATATATATATATATATATATACACACAAACATAAACACACACACAGAGAGACAGAGACAGACATGAACTCACCCAGAATAATACACATTGACAAACACATATACAAATCTATATCATACATATACACACAAAGAAGAATTAACTTTTATACACACACAAAGACACCCAACCCCCCCACACACACACACACACATGGCAAGAACAGTTGCCATCTCTTTCTGATGATTAAGGTGAAGATTTAGAAACACAGTACTCCTCGAGCTTCCTGGGCTATACAGTCATGGCCACTTCTTGAACATGGCATTCTTTAATGTCCAGGAAATCAAGACTAGAAAGACCCCTCCAAGCTGTAAAAGATGCTCTAGGTGCTGAAGGAAACACAGCTCAGAAAACCAGGCAGCAGATGTCTACTCCACTGCCTTAGATGACAATGTCACTCATGCCCCTTCATCTCTGTCTGGACAGCTAGTCTGATGGGACAATGTTCATCTTCTTTTTATGGTATCCCAGTAGTTGCTACATGAGATTTTTCTGGTGACAGTTTTTTTTGTTTGTTTGTTTTTTTTTTTTTTGTTTTGTTTTTTTTCTATTCCATAGACATGGACTGTTAAGAGTCTAGCACACAGCTTTCTAATGTATCCATTGCTTTGCAAAATGCTTGTTTTGTACTGTGGCTATGGCATCTTAATACCATGGTGGGAAGAACAAATCACAGCAGAAGAAGAAGTGATGCTGTTCTAATTTGTTTCCTGATGCTGTAATAATATGCTCTGATAGAAAGTGACAGGTGATAAAGTGTTTTATTTTGGCTCCCAATGCCCAATATTAGTATATTATTGTAGGGGAAATCAAGGCACATCTAACAGCTAACCTCATTATATCCACAACAAAGAGCAAGGGAGAGTGGATGCATGCTTATGCACTTTCCTGATAGACTGTGCTCAGATAGATTTCTCCATTCTTACACAGATCTAGATTTCTTTGCCTAAGGAATAGTGCTGCCCACAGTGGGCTTGGCCTTTCCACATCAATTAACTTAATGAAGAAGATCCAAGTTCCTGCACAGATATTCCTACCAGCTAATCCAACACAGTAACTTCTTTACCAAGTCTCTTCTCCCAAAGAATTGTAGATTATTCAAAGCAGACAATAAAAGTTAAGCATCACATTAAAGCTCCATTGCATTCAAGCTCACTATCACAATAAAGTTTATTGTGGCAGTTGTGTTCCACTCACTTTCTTGAATGGAAAAGGAAATAAATAATAGAATGTATTCTGTGTGCAAGGAGCTTTAGTAGTTTACTTTTGCAACTATTAGTTTATTCAAGCTCATGAGTGACTTTTTGAGGAATAAGACAGGCCCAAGACAGAATGTTTGTCCTTAAGTTGATAAGCAGTGAACTTGAGATTGGAACCTGAGATGCTTTCTCTAGTGATTGATTCTGATCACTTAACATGTTCGATACGTGTCTGCCCATTAATATGATCAAGATGTTTGCCTACAGAAGCCGTAGTCTGTGGGTCTAGGGTGAATATATTTAAATGAGAAGCAGATTATAAAATTATTAGCTCTGATAACAATTATCATTAGAACATTGTAGCATCCAGTGAGAAAGAAACAACAAAACTGGTCTAGTTAAAGCATCTTAACGTCAAACTGTCTAGAGAACCTATATTCTACCACAGAGGATAAATGCAAATAATATGCAAATAGCCCACCTGTCCAACCTGACTCTTTCCTAACTCTAACAGTGGGCAGGGACCAGGATAGGAAATCTGGATTGTGATATTCATGCTACATGAGCTCTTCTCCTCTCTGGCTGTAGGGTAATGACGGTCCCGAGAGACTGGTCCAAGGAAGCCTGCCAAAGCCTTTTAGTTCCGCAGGAGATTTTCATGAGTATTGTTTGAATATTCTCGGACTGTGCACACGGCTGGGGTAAAGCTTGGAGGGGCAATTATAACCTTGATTATGAGGAAAAGAAAAGGCAATTGTGTCTACCACTGAAACAAACAGAAATCACCTTTGTCATGATGACAAGTGTTTCAACCCTTCTCTGCCTCGGTTCACAAAATCCCTTATTAAATCTACAGAATACAAATATGCCTGGGGTGATAGTTTATTATTAGGGTAAATAATAGGCAATGTGTTTCCCTTGCCTTGAAAGTCATCTGGTGCAGAAACATTCTCTGGCTTAGCTACTCAAGTGTTTACCGGTCACATCATATTGGGGCTGCCTGCCCTTTTATCCAAAACTGGTATGCATCCTTAAATTCAGCACTCCAAGAGGTGACTTCCTTCAGTAAGTAGATGGGTGCTGAGTAGAGGTAGAATGAATCAGTTTATTACCACTGGTTTTGGGGTGCAACAACCTTTCATTTAGGTTTGTCTGCTTCATCTTTCTTCTTTGACATATTTGTTTCAAAGCTGAGAGACTTAACTCTCTGATTACTTAGCAAGTGCATGCATGAGAGAAGAAATATAACAAAAAATAATTGGTCTGAAGCAAATGCTCTTAAAACCTGTGGTCTGAAAATCTTTTGAATTCTAGAGACATCCTTAATTTAATGCCCCTTTAATAACATAAAATAGGTCTTACTCTATTTGGTGACTTAAAATACAGAGTTAAACATGTCTCAAAATATCCTTCCCTTCCAATATAAGTACATAAATATCCAAGTACCACATGCATCCAATCATTGCAAGCACCCGAGCAGCAAGAACATTCAGGTACAATGGGTGTCCAGTGTTACACATTTTAACGGGCTACAGAGAGCCTTACTTGTCCTCACTGCTTTCCACGTACCTCACCACAGGCTTGACACTGAAAGCTACTCAGTCCATTGGGATTTTGGAACTTGCTCAATAATATTTTCCCAAAGACTGTGAGCCATCAATTAACAGTGATGATGCTTTCAACACATGGACTTAAGCATTATTTTATCAATAGTTTTGTGTCATTTTACACTTAGTATGTGATCTTGCCTTGCCTTCTTCTTTCTATATTTTTAGTATTTCTAACCAAATCACACAAGGTTTCAGTATCACATTCTAGTTCTTCTCATTGCTAAAATGAAAATAGCACAGGAGAGCTGAGCTGTGTCCAGTCACTACCTCATTCTCTAAAGATACTGTCTTCACTGGTGCCTTGAGCCAGAATTGAATCAGAATTGAGTCGATTAATGATGGTTGGCTTGACTCACTATTATTACTTCTGTATTTTATTTAGTTTTAATTGATTGTTTTTTACTCTCTGTCCTGAATCCTAAGCATTGGCCACTGTTAAAAACTTTCCATCCTTAAAACAAAAATAAATATTCTTTGGAGTAGATGACATCATGTCAATTTCCTAACCAGACATAAACAATCCTATCTTTTTTGAATCAGAAGATATACTATATTGTTGGAGATACATTTTAAAATAATGATTTGGTTACAGCCAATGCTGACTAAAACTTTATTCAGGAGTTTTAGATCTTCATAAATTTGGGTATTTGAAAAACATCCCACCTAGTCCCTCAGAAGTCAGACTGAGAAAAATGAATTATTTTATTCTGATTTTAAGTTGATATAAATAATTTTATTTTCATACTAAAGAGAATTTGTAGGGGTTAGAGTGATGGTTCAGTGGGTAAGAGAAGTTGCTGCACAAACATGAAGACCTGAGTCCCACCCCCCATTTCTCACATAAAAAGCTGTTTGTGGCTAGTATGGGGTGTGTAGATGCCTGTAGGGTTTGATGACAGATCATTGAAGCCACCATCTTGTTTCAAGTTTCAGTGAGGGACCTTGTCTAAAGGGAATGAGAATTCTGTCCTTTGCATATATGGTCATAACTGCAGACACCCCACATAACTCTTCCAGCAACCTTTGGCTATTGTAGATTTCCAGAATGGAGTAAGGACTCATACACTTGTCTCCCATTTGCTTAGAGACTCAATCTTGTGAAGGCACAATGCAGCCAACCATAGCAGTTGTGCGTTTCTCAGTGTGATGGGCAAGTCCTGCCCATAGACAAATAGCCA
This sequence comes from Micromys minutus, assembly GCF_963924665.1. Lineage (NCBI taxonomy): Eukaryota > Metazoa > Chordata > Mammalia > Rodentia > Muridae > Micromys > Micromys minutus. Next base: position 19,906,774 of record NC_137966.1, read on the forward strand.
TGGTCCTCTTTATCATAATTTGGCTCTTTGCACCACCTCTTTCTCAGAGACATTTTCCAGAGAAGCACCGTGCTTCACGTATAGTTGCAATCTTTTTATTAGCACTGCTCTGGGGGTGGTACCCAAGTGCTGAGAATACCTACATCAGTCAAGTGCATAGAATAATGCAAAATACACTAAGAAAAATGTGAAGCTTGCTTTCCACCTAAGGTCCTTTGGGACCTGTATTCACTGGGAATTCTATTTTGTATCTGAAGAATTTATAATAATTACTAGGATAGCCAAGCAGAAAAATGCACAGAGCTTTCAATTGATTTGATTTATTGAGTTTTGTGTTGCTAATCTTCGGTTGCCATCTTTAAAAAATGATTCACAATTGTTCTTAAAACTGGACTCTCCAACATCATGCACTACAAACAAGAAAACATGGGCATCTATTTGTCTATTCATTTATCCCGTGTCTTTGATTCTTGCTTTCACAAGGCAAGTTGATCTCTACCCAGTTTCCTCTTAAATTTGACTCTTCTCCCTTTCTCAATTATTGTGTGTTTATAATACCCCTGAGCTTTGCATTCCTCCCGGATATGGTATTTAACAAGAAGCAAAAAGCATCTAGGGAACAAAATGGGGTACTAGGAGCAAGAAAGCAGAAATAAAAAGAAGGAGAAGGCACCGTGGATAAATGGGTGCATGGCCCATAGTCGGAATAGATTATATGCTAGTTTAAAAATATCTTCTGAAACGATGAACCATGTACAGTGAATATACTAGAGGGAAGGAGGTAAACAGAGGGTAGACACACACACACACGAGAGAGAGAGAGAGAGAGAGAGAGAGAGAGAGAGAGAGAGAGAGAGAGAGTAGCTGTGCTGTGCATGGCCTTGTTGTCTAGCTGAAGACAGAGGAGGAAGATGAATCCAGGCTATTAAACAGCCTCGTACACCCAAAAGAGCGAAAGCCGCATGCGCTGCTTTATTGCTGCGGTTCTAACCTTTCATAAGCGCTTACTTGGCAGCCCTATTGAGAGTGGTATTTGATTCTGGAAGCATCTTAAAGGAGCAACACCCGACCTTACACTTTCTCTTTTTTCATTTAGGCCATAAAATATATTGGCTTTGTGCATTACTGCCAAGGGAAGGGAAAAAATGCCATGCGTTAGTTTCCAAATGAAGTGACATTTAGTGAAGTGTACATTTAAGGTATTTCTCAGGGCTGGCTTTTTTCACACTGCAGAATAAGGGTTCCTCTCCATCACTCAAGGTATGAAATTACAGGGACTTTTGTTTTCCTTAAACATCCAGTCTTATGGTAGAGAAATTGTGTGTGTGCATGAATGTGGAGATCCAATGTCTACTTTGGTAGTCACCCCTTAGGAGCTGTCCACCTTGATTTTTGAGACACGGTTTCTCATTGCTTTGAAGCTAATCAAATACTCTAATCTAGTGGGCAAATAGGGCCAAGAGATCCATCAGTCTCCATAGCACTGGGATCCAGGACTATGTGACCACACCCACCCAGCATTTAAATGTGGGAACATAGGTTATGAGACTTGAACCCAGAGGCTCATGCACTTTACCAGATAAGCTTTCTACCTAGCTCCACAGACAGAATACAAGCCTCATCAGGCCTTACAATGCCCTTATGAGCCCTCTGAGCACATTTGCACCTTTTGGGGGACTTCTGGGGTGGAGTGCTGTTGTAAAAGAGACACGGTTGGAATTTAGCTACCTTTTCAGGATTGGGTCTCCATTCTTAGGAAGAGAGGAAAGAACAAACCATGTATCTGTACTCAATGCTCTAATCACAAAGAGGAGAGGACCCCAGCATGTGTGTGTAGACGTCAAAGATGCTGGGTGTGCACCATCACGGGCAGTAGTTGAACATGCAATAACGCTGAGGTGAGACAGGGTGTTTGGATGAAGGAGCACCTTCACGGAGGCAATGGGAGAGGAAGGGAGATTGAATTGAGAGAAAGGGGATAACACCTGAAGTGTAAACACGCAGAATATCCAAGAAAAAAAATTTTTAAAGAGATATACAATACATATAATTAGGCTGAAGACTGGACATAGGATTTTATTGCCTGGATAGGGAGTGAACATTTAAAGCAAAGACACACACACACACACACACACACACACAAAAAAAAAAACAAAAAACAAAAAAAAAACAAGCAAGCAAGCAAAGAGCAAACTGTGATCACTCAAGAAAACCTGTTATCCTGTTATCGCTTTTCTCACCCCTGTTCTTTCTTTGGTAGCCTCATTGAAGAGGCAAAGGTTCTCTATATTATTAGTTTTATTTACATGACTATGGTTGAATTCTGCCTTTAATAAGTTCCATAACAAAAACGTTATGATATAGCTTCACATTGCCTGGCAGACCTTTGTTATTTTTTTTTTAAGACAGAACATAAAGATTCTAGTGTTACATTTAATTAGTACAGATGAAAGCTAGCTCTGGTGATGAAAATTAAACACACACATACACACACACTTCTACTTTTAAAGTTCTGATATGAGGATATTTCCTGAATATGAATATGCCACCTGTCACAGAGGACAACTTGAGAATTGTCCACCAGCATTAAAGAGAAAGCATTAGCACCTTTGCCCATACACCCTTTTCAGTCATATCTTCCTTCTTTAAAATTTGTGGTTTATTTATTGGAAGTTAATTTTTGTGTTAGTATGAGGTTTGGGTTCAGAATCCCTTTATACATGTATATGGATGTGACTGAGAACAGATTCAGTTATTCTAACATCCTATGTTTAGGGGCTGCCTTAGTCAGGGTTTCTATTCCTACACAAAACATCATGACCAAGAAGCAAGTTGGGGAGGAAAGGGTTTATTCAGCTTACACTTCCATATCACTGTTCATCACCAAAGGAAGTCAGGACTGGAACCCAAGCAGGTCAAGAAGCTGGAGCTGATACAGAGGCCATGGAGGGATGTTGCTTACTGGCTTGATTCCCCTGGCTTGCTCAGCCTGCTTTCTTATAGAACCCAGGTCTACTAGCCCAGGGATGGCACCGCCCATAATGATCTGGGCCCTCCCCCTTGATCACTACTTCAGAAAATGCCTTACAGTTGGATCTCACAAAGGCATTTCCTCAACTGAGGCTCCTTTCTCTGTGTTAACTCCAGCTTGTGTCAAGTTGACACAAAACCAGCCAGTACAGGGGTATATTACATTTTTGTTTCCTTTCATGGGGGTGTACCTGGGTTAGCATAGTTTGCTTATAAGGTTATTGCTGTAAGGGATACATACATTTCTTCTAGTTTACAGATAATCAGTATTTTCCCACTTCACACAAATGTCAGAACCTTAACACCCACTTCAATTATCTTGATTATGATGGTATTCCTCCCTGTTTATACACAACAACCATCAATTACATTTGCTAATTTTTTCCAGTGATAGGGGAATACAAGCCTGCTTCCTTCTGTCTTCACACTGTCTTCTCTTTGAATTTCGCTGACAGGATAGAAGAGCTACATTAAAAACCTCCCAGAAATGCCATTTCTTACATTGATATCCATTAAACATATCTCAAGAGGAGCAGACTTAAGTTTTGTTTTATTTATTTTATATTTATTCATGTGCTTGTTATACTCTGGGAGAATGGGTGGCACCTCTGTGCAGTATCTTCAGATGGTGGTGGATACCAGAGCTGTCATTATAGACAGTTGTGGGGCACCCAACATGGGCTGGGGAGCAATCCTGAGATGCACTGTAAGAGCAGACAGAACTGGGAACCAACTCTCCCTCCTCTAGACATGTATTTCTATTTCTATTTAGGAAAAGCTTCAGTCTTTCTATCTATCTTCCTACATTTTGTTTCCCATCCCCTGTATATTATCTCTGCTCTTTGGAAGGCTTACTTCCTGTACCAAATGTCTGAGAGTAGGTCTGCTAGAAATAAAAACATTTTAGTTGTGTTCACAGTTTATTTTTGTTTATATTGCTGAAGGTGGAATGAAAGACCTCATACATGCTAGGCAAAAATACTGGAGGACTTTCATTGAATGTAAGCTGTGGATAAGAAGTTATTTCAGCAATAAAAAATTGGAGCTTTCCTTTAGTTTCTTTCTTTTGTCTTTATTTCTAGAGTTTCAAAAAGAGGTTTTAAAAAATTATTGGTGTATATGCATGGGGTGTGTGTGTGTGTGTGTGTGTGTGTGTGTGTGTGTGTGTGTATGTACGTTTATATAAAGTTGGGTATCCACTGCAGCCAGAAGAGAACATTGAATTTGGTAGAGCTTGAGTTACAGGAAGTTCTGAGTTATCAGAGATAGGACCTAGGAGCCCTGTCCACCATTAGAACAGCAGGTTCTAGTCATTCTAACACCTTGTTTTTATTGGTATCATTAGTTTAATTGAAAATTTTGCATTATTTTTACAATTACATTCTTGAACATTTAAATCATTTACCTATGTTTGTTTCGAGGATTTTTAAAAAATAAGCTCCTAGCAGTTTCTTTATGTGTTTGTGTATGTGAGTTTGAGTGTGTATGTGAGTGTATATGTGTGTATCTGTGTGCATGTATATATGTATATGTGAGTGTTTGTGGGTATGTGCGTGAGTGCATGTCTGCATAAGAGAGTATATATGTGTTTACACAATGTGTCTGAGTGTGTATATGTGTGTGTTTATGTTTGTGTGCAAATGCATGTAGAGGCCAGAGGAAACTGTTGCCTGTCTTTCCTTATCACTCTTGACCATATTACCTTCAGGAAAGATATGTCCCTGAATCTGAAGCCAGTCTCATACCCATGAAGTACCAGCCATCCCCCTGCCTCTGTCAGTGGCAGTGCTGGAGTTTTGTGCACTCAGCCTCATAAAAGTTATATGGGTACTAGGGATATGAGCTCAAGTTTTTGTTCATAAATAAGCAGCAAGAAGTATTTTTCTGTATTTTTAAATAGGTTTTCCTACACTATAAAATGATTATAGTTCCTGTCTCCCAACTCCACAGAGACTCCTCATTCCCCACCCACTCACTCACATCTACATCCTTTCTTTCTGTCATTAACAAGGCATCCAAAATGTAATAAAACAAGTTAAAATAAAAACAAATAAACCAGAATAGGACAAAATAAACAATAAGGAAATAAAGCTGAGAAAGAGCTTAATACACAGAGATTCTGAGGCACACACTGAAAACACACCAAAATAAAATTTAAAGCTGTAACTTAAGCAAAAGCTCTATATGGGATAACAAAAACAAACAAAAAGAAGCCCCAACATACCATTGGGAGACAAAAACTCCCAAATACCACTGATTTCATTTTGTGTTGGCTATTTACTTCTTGGCATGGGACCTGCTGAGACTCCACAGAGAAAACTAATCTTTTCTTGCCAATTGTTATCAGTGGAGATGGGTTCTGAGTTCGGGATGAGGGCATCTCTGTTTTCTCTCTCAGCACTGGGACCACATCTGGCTTAGACCTGTATAGGCGCCAAGCATGCTCCCACAGGCTCTGTGAGTTCATATATAGGTTCCCATCCCATGAGCCCAGCTTCCAGAAATTTTGTCAGTGGGGGGTGGTGTATTTCTCTTAATTTACCTCCTCAGAATTTAAGAATCTTCTTCAATTTGTGGGTTTATATCTTTCCCCACCTGTGATTCATTCAGTGGTTGAATCATTCATTGTTTTTTTTTTTTTTTTTTCTGCTCTAAGTAGACACAGTGTGTTTTTTTACTTTTCTGTTGCTTTAAAAAAAGAAATATCCAGACAAAAGCAAGTTCAAGAAGAAAATATTTATGTTGACTTACAATTCTAGAAAGAATGGAGTCCTTCATGGCTGGAAGACACGGAGAAGCAGCATGTGCCTACTAAACTCTTTTCAAGCACATAGCAGAAACAGGAAGAAAGAACAGGAAACAGGGCCAGGCTCAAAGCTCTCCCCTAGTTGCGTACCTCCTCCAGTAATATTCCATGCTCGAAGTCTCTATAACCTTCACGATCTGCACCACTCTCTGGGGACCTATTATTCAAACACATGAGCCTACCAAGCACATTTTATGCTCCAGCTTCAGAGGGACAATAGGAAAAGCAAAGAGAAGGGGGTGTATGGTACCGCTTAGGGGCATAGCTTTTCATGTCATGAAGGTCTTCCCCATGGCTCATGCTGGACTCAGCCTGAGGTTACTCAGAAGGAGGTGGAAGTATAAGGGTATGGTGGGGCAGGAGGAAGGGAAAGAGAAAAGGAGACTTAATATCCTACCTTCTGAGTTTATTATTCCTCAAGACTAACCCAGGGAACTTATCCTGGGACTTGGCTGTATGTTGGTGGGCACTGGTTGCTGAGTTTGCCTGGGACTTGGCTGTCCATGACCATTTATTTTCTGAGCTCTAGGCTCCCTTGGCTCAGATCCCAAGAGATAGTGTGAAGCTAGAGAGTATTTTGGGTTCAGGTCTTGGTTCCCATTCTACTTACACCTTCCCATCCTCTCTGTTTTCTGCTTGCTCTAACTGGGAACACCCGTCTGTATAGCAGTCACTGCCCTCCTCCCCCTCCTACACCACGTATCTCTAGTGCCTTCGGATTCTCCCTCTTCTTAAAGGTTTGCAGAGATATACAGTGCCTAATTTCAGGTATACTTGAATGGATGAATTTCTATTTATTTATCTAGCTAAACTTCTTTACTTTTTGATAATTTAGAAAAATCTCTTTCAAATTCTTTCTTTCTTATTTCTCCTTTCTAATATCCAATTGAACTATATTATTGACAGAAAATAGGATTTATAACATTTGCACATTTTTGTATTTTTTTCTCATAAACAAAAGTGGGTTTTTGGGACAATTCCCATATCTATTTTCAAAGCTGTGGTTTATTACTAAGTTCCCCATTGTCACACATTATAGTGTTTATAAATTTATCTTTCATAAATAATATTGTGGTTCATTATTCCCTACATATAAATTAGTCCCTCTCCTATCTTTCCATCTACTTGTCTTTCTTTCTTAAGGCACTAAGAGTTGAACCCAGGGACTAAGCATAAGAAGTAAGCACTTCATATCTGTTGGGGGGGTGCTTGCCTAAATAGCCTAGGTTTGACCCCCAACACCACAGACCCTGAGTCTGGTGTTGCACAACTGTGTTCCCAGCCCTCAGAAGATAGATGCAGGAAGATCAATAGTTCAGAATTATCGTTGGCCACCAGGCTATTTAAGGCTAGTCTGGGATATGTGAGACTCTAACACCAAAAGCAAAACAAACACAATCAGAAAAGATCTTCTCAGGGTAACTCTTTAGGAGAAAAGACTTATGATAGTAATCTATTCCATCTCCATCTGTGGACTTCAGGCTCTGGTCTATCCTAAGCAAACATCCTTTATTTTTGTTTTTATTTTAGAAAAAGTAAAAAGAAACTTTCACTACAAATCACATAAAATATACATCAAGAGTTGGTTGCTAAAGCTTCTCATCCTTCAGTGAAATTTCAAGGAACTCCCAAAATCCTGTCAGGGGCTGAGAATTATGATTTTACAGTAGTTTAAAAGAAAATAGAAAGAGGCACTATAAACGGTCAATAATGTAGAGCTTCCATTTTGGCCATTTGCATTGAAGGCTCATCCATCAATCCTTGTCTGTGCATCCCTTTCTATTTTTGTCCTCTGTGTAACCAGCTAAATCCAAATACCTCACTGGCCATCCCCTGCAAATGCATTCTGTTTTGCCTGTTTGGGTAACAAATCATATGGTCACTTTAATAAAACCTCCTCAGATGATAAGAAAAGCACATTGGTCATGCTCAAATCATCTGCTAGGGTTTGAAAGGTAGACTACAAATACTTCGTTCTTGAAGTTGTGACTTATACCAAATTGTAAGCAGGCTTTGGTTCTCTGTTATAACCCTTGGTCTCACATTATTCACAATGTGCTCTGTATAATAGCCATTCCCAAATATGTCTCTCTTACTTCCATCTGGCTAGGCTGGATCATCAAACCCCATCTGTTATCCCAGTATCCCAGGAGACTGAAGTAGAAGGATCACAAGTTGAAGCCCAGTTTGGGTGATGTCATATGCTCAAGGCGAGACAATTTAGTGATATCAGCCTCAAAAATAATGATAGAAGGCTGGGGTATAATTTCAGGGGGAAGCACTTGCTTAGCATACATGAAACACTGAGTTTGGACCTCAGTACCAGAGACAAACAAAAATAATAATTAAGAAAGAGCTAATTAAATACAAGCTGCTTTCCAGGGCATAAAGATGATATTGTCAACACTAGACATTGTGGAAGACACTGCCTTGTCTGTTGTCTTATCAAACCCAGTCAAAAACAGCCTTTAGGAAGTATGTCCTTCTGTTTAACAGAACTGAAGAAGTCTGTGTACAAAGAACGCAACCCTCTTTCCCTCACCTCTGTATCATTCCCTTAAAAATACTACTCCGACAGGAGGGTCTATGTGTATAGACCAAACGCTCAGGCCATTTGCCACTGAGAAGAGCAGAGATCCAGGGACACAGGCCAGGTACACAGGAGTGACAGGACCCAATCACTGACAACAAGACCACCTATAATCACAGACAACAAGATGGCAAGAGGAAAGCAAAATAACTTACCCAATGGAAACCAAGACAACCTATCAACATCAGTACCCAGCTCTCCCATGACAGCAAAGAGTGGAATGCCAAACACTCCAGAAAAAGAAGACTCAGACCTAAAATCATACCTCAAGATGATGATGGAGATTCTTAAACAAGAAAGGAGGAAAAGCATAAAGAAATAGAAGCTTTTAAAAAGGAAACAAGAAAAACACTCAAACAAATCAAAGAACTAGAGGAAAACAGAACCAAATAGATGAAGGAATTGAAGAAGGAATTTAAAATAGAAATGGAAACAATAAAGAAAACACTAAAAGAGACAACCCTGGAGGTAGAAAACCTAAAAAAGAAATCAAGAGTCACAGATACAAGAATCGCCATCAGACTACAAGCGATAGGAAAAAGAATCTCAGGGGCTGAAGACAATATTGAAAACATAGACAAATCAGTCAGAAAAGATGCAAAAGCCAAAAAGCTCCTAACCCAAAATGTCCAGGAGATCCAGGACACAATGAGAAGACCAAACCTAAGGATAATTAGAATAGAAGAGGGTAAAGAATATCAAGTAAGAGGCACAGTAAATATCTTCAACAAAATTGTAGAAAACTTCCCTACCCTTAAGAATGAGATGACTATGAGCATAAAAGAAGCCTACAGAACTCCAAATAGAGTGGACCAGAAAAGAAATTCCTCCCGACACATAATAGTCAAAATGCCAAGTGTCCAAACCAAAGAAAGAATACTAAAGACAGTAAGGAAAAAAGGTCATGTGACATACAAGAGCAGACCAATCAGAATCACACCAGACTTCTCAACAGAGACTATGAAAGCTAGAAGATCCTGGGCAGACATCATGCAGACCCTAAGTAAACACAAGTGTCAGCCCAAGCTACTATACTCAGCAAAACTCTCAATCACCATAGATGGAGAGATCAAGATAGTCCAGGACAAAACGAAATTCACACAATTTAGATCTGACTACAAACCCAGCACTACAACTTGTGGAAAACCCAATACAAGAAGGGAAACTATATCCTAGTAAAAACAAGAAAATACCTAACCAAGAAAATCAAAAAAAGAAAGACACACAGGCACAATTCTACCCCTAAAAGCAAAAATAACAGGAAACAACAAACACTATTCCTTAATATCTGTTAACATAAATGGACTCAATTCCCCAATAAAAAGACATAGGTTATCAGACTGGATACATAAACAGAATCCATCATTTTGCTGCATACAGGAGACTTATCTCAGAGACAAAGACAGACACTATCTAAGAGTAAAAGGTTGGGAAAAAAAAAAAACTTTAAGCAAAGGGCCCCAAGAAACAAGCTGGAGTAGCCATTCTAATATTCAACCAAAGGTTATCAAAAAAGAGAAGGAAGGACAATTTTTACTAATTACAGTGAAAATTTGTCAGGAGGAACTCTCAATCCTTAAAATATGTGCTCCAAGTACAAGAGCACCCATATCATAAAGAAACCCTACTAAAGCTCAAAAAATACATTGCACCCCACACAATAATAGTGGGAGACCTCAACACCCCACTCTCATCAATGGACAGATCATGGAAACAGAAACTGAACAAGGACACAGTGAAACTAGCAGAGGTTATGAACCAATTGGAATTAATATACATCTACAGATCATTTCATCTGAAAACAAAAGAATACACCTTCTTCTCAGCACCTCACAGCACCTTCTCCAAAGCTGACCATAGAATTGGTCAAGAAACAAGCCTCAATAGATATAAGAAGATTGAAATACTCCCATGCATCCTATCAGATCACCATGGTCTAAGGCTGGTCTTTAATAACAACAAACACAACAAAGAGCCCATATACACATGGAAACTAAACAATGCTCTATTAAATGATAGCATGGTAAAAGAAGAAATAAAGAAAGAAATTAAGGATTTTTCTAGAATTTAATGAAATTAAAACACAACATACCCAAACCTATAGGATGCAATGAAAGCAGCACTGAGAGGAAAATTCATAGCTCTTAGTGCTTCCAAAAAGAAACGGGAGAGAGAAAACGCTAGCAACTTGACAGCATAATTGAAAGCTCTAGAATAAAAGGAAGCAGATATGCAAAGAGGAGTATACAGCAAGAAATAATCAAACCCAGAGCAGAAATTGACCAAATAGAAACAAAAAGAACCATTCAAAGAATCAGCAAAACCAAGAGCTGGTTCTTTGAGAAAATTAACAAGATTGATAAACTCTTAGACAAACTAACTAGAGGGCAAAGAGAGAGTATCCAAATTAACAAAATCAGAAAGGAAAGTGGAGACATAACAACTGAAACTGAGGAAATTCAAGAAATCATCAGATTCTACTACAAAAGCCTATACTCAAAAAAGCTGGAAAATCTGGAGGAAATGGATGAATTTCTAGACAGATACCAGATACTAAAGTTAAACTAGGACCAGGTAAACCATCTAAATAATCCCATAACACCTAAAGAAATAGAAGCAGTCATCAAAAGCCTCCCAACCAAAAAAAAAAAAAAAAAAAAAAAAAAGCCCAGGTCCAGATGGGTTCAATGTAGAATTCTATCAGACATTTATTATTAACCTAATACCAATACTCTCCAAACTATTCCAAAAAATAGAGTCAGATGTAGCACTACATAACTCATTCTTTGAGGCCACGATAACGCTCATTCCTAAAGCACACAAAGACCCTACAAGAAAAGAGAACTTCAGCCCAATCTCATTCATGAACACTGATGCAAAAATACCCAACAAAATCATTGCAAACTGAATCCAAGAACACATCAAAATGATCATTCACCATGATCAAGTAGGCTTTATCCCTGAGATACAGGGATGGTTTGATATATGGAAATCCATCAACATAATCCACCATATAAACAATCTCAAAGAAAAAAGCCACATGGTCATCTCACTAGATGCTGAGAAAGCATTTGACAAAATTCAACACCCCTTCATGCTAAAAGTTTTGGAAAGAACAGGAATCCAAGGCCCATACCTAAACATAACAAAAGCAATATACAGCAAACCAATAGCCAACATCAAACTTAATGGGGAGAAACTTGAAGCAATCCCACTAAAAATCAGGGACTAGAGAAGGCTGCCCACTTTCCTCCTACCTATTCAACATGGTACTGGAAGTCCTGTCTGGAGCAATTAGGCCGCAAAAGGAAATCAATGGGATACAAATTGGAAAGAAAGAAGTAAAATCATCACTGTTTGCAGATGACATGATAGTGTACATAAGTGACCCCAAAAATCCCACCAGAGAACTTCTAGAGCTGATAAACAAGTTCAGCAAAGTGGCTGGATATAAAGTTAACTCAAACAAATCAGTAGCATTCCTTTACTCAAAGGACAAACATGCAGAGAAAGAAATTAGGGATAAGAAACCCTTCACAATAGTCACAAACAACTTGAAATACCTTGGTGTGACTCTAAGTAAGTGAAGGACCTGTATAACAAGGACTTCAAATCTCTGAAGAAGGAAATTGAGGAAGATCTCAGAAAATGGAAATATCTCCCATGCTCATGGATTGGAAAGATCAACATTATAAAAATGGCCATCTTACCAAAAGCAATCTAGAGATTCAATGCAATCCCCATCAAAATTCAAACCCAATTCTTCATAGAGTTGGAAAGAGCAATGTGCAATTTCATCTGGAATAACAAAAGACCTAGAATAGCAAAATCCATCCTCAACAACAAGAAAACATCTGCAGGAATCACTGTCCCTGAACTCAAGCTATATTACAAGGCAATTGTGTTAAAAACTGCATGGTACTGCTATAGAGATAGGCACATGGATCAATGGAATAGAACAGAAGATCCAGAAATGATCCCTCACATATATGGTCACTTGATTTTTGATAAAGGAGCTATAAACATTCAATGGAAAAAGGACAGCCTGTTCAACAACTGGTGTTGGTCCCACTGGCAATCTGCATGCAAAAGAATGAAAATAGACCCTTTCTTATCTCCTTGTACAAAGCTCCAGTGCAAGTGGATTGAAGATTGCCACATTAAACCAAGTACAATAAAACTATTAGAATTGAAAGACCAGAAAACCTTAGAATGCATAGGCACAGGAGAAAATTTTCTGAACAGAACACCAATAGATTGTACTTTAAGGTCAAATATCGACAAATTGGTCTTAATGAGACTGCAAAGTTTCTGTAAGACTAAGGACACTGTCAAGAAAACAAAACAACAGCCAACAGATTGGGAAAAGATCTTTACCAAACCCATATCTGATAAAGGCCTAATATCCAAGGTATAAAAAGAACTCAAGAAGTTAGACACCAGAGAATCAAACAACCCTACTAAAAAATGGGGCACAGAGCTAAACAAAAAGTTCTCAGTTGAGGAATATCAAATGGCTTAGAACCTTCTAAGGAAGTGCTTGACATCCTTAGTCACCAGGGAAATGCAAATCAAAACAGCCCTGAGATTCCACCTCACACCAGTTAGAATAGCTAATATCAAAAATTCAGGTGACAGCAGATGCTGGCAAGGATGTAGAGAAAGAGGAACACTTTTCCACTGTTGGTGGGGTTGTAAACTGGTACAATCACTCTGGAAATTAGTCTGGCGTTTCCTCAGAAAATTGGACATAGTACTACCTGAACACCCACTTATTCCACTTCTGGGCATATACCCCAGAGATGCTCCAACATACAACAAAGAAACATAGCAGCCCTATTTATAATAGCCAGAAGCTGGAAAGAACCCAGATGTCCTTCAGTAGATGAATGGATACAAAATCTGTGCTATATTTACACAATGGAGTACTACTCAGCTATCAGAATCAATGACTTTATGAACCTGTTAAGAAAATGGATGTATCTAGAGCATATCATCCTGAGTGAGGTAACCCAGTCACAAAAGAATATACATAATATGCAGTCACTGATAATTGGATACTAACCCCAGAAAGCTCTGAACATACAAGAAACAACTCACAAACTATATGAAGTTCCAGAAAAACAAAAGCAAAAAAAATGATGAAAAGTCATTATGCTTAATCTTTACACAGCAAGAAAACTTTGATTATTTCCAGGTTACATCTTGTTTTACATGTACTTTATGCTCATTGTGATTAGTAATATTTTAATGCATACTATCAGACCTTTAAAAAAATCAAGTACTGACAAAAATGTATTCATATACCATTATGCAAAAATGCTTTTAAAAGCTGTACATTTATCTTTGTTTTTTTAAAATAAAATTGTTCAATTACAAAAAAAAAAAAAAAAAAAAAAAAAAAAAAAAGAATACTGCTCCCCTTTGCTGGCTATTTCCGTGTTGCACTATGCAGAATGATAGTGAAAAATCCATGTCTGAACCTAATGAAAAAGTATTTATTATTGTTAATACCTTGTCTTTTTTGACCCCATCCATCAACAGAACTATTTTCTTCTATTTTCCCCTCTTTCTTCCCCATGTATGTGATATGTCTTCATGTGCTTGTGTAAGAACACCTGCTTGTGTCAAGGCATATATGTACTTACATGATCACATAAGTCTGGGCCTGCCTGTGTATGCACAAGCACAGGTGTGCTTATGTGCTCACATATATGTAGACATTCCTGTATGTGAAGATCCACATGTGTGTGTCTGTGGTTGTTGATGTCAGAAATTTCCCTCAATCTTCTACCTTGTTTTAATTTTTTTACACTTTATAATCTATTCTATGTACACATACACATATGTATATGTGGACGAGCCATAACACACCTGTAGGTCAATTGTCAAAGTTGGCCTTCTGCCATGTGGGTTCTGGCTTTTGAGACTTGAAGGCAAGTACCTTTAACCACTGAACCATCTCACCTTAACATGTACCATCAGTATTTATGTGGGTTCCAGGGGTCCTGTTGATCTCCAACCCCCTGCTTTTATGCTGTTGTTTTGATAGACCCTTCTGACAACCTCTCCCTTTTCTCTTTTCTGCAGGTTTTGAGGCAACCGATGAATTGTGAAAGAGAGCAGCTGAGGGTAGGTTTAACCTGCTTATAGCAGGTTCTCTGCTTCCTGTTTCTGTCTGATAAGCAGAATTTCCCCTGTCTCTTTCAAGACCGAGAGTCTAAATAACAGGCTTCATCTCAAGATGGGTAGAGTTGGCAATATTTATCCAGCTAATTTCGTATTGATCGAGCTGGCAAATATAGTAGATATTCTTTTGAAGTGCCATTATAGTATATATGGATTTTTTGATTTAGATTTGGCGATAAATACTTGTCTTGTGGAATTTGTTTGACATCACTAGACCGTTTTATGTACAACATGAGGTCTAGGTAATTACAAAGGTTAAGAGGACATCTCTATGCCCTCTTGTTTTGAGATCCTAGCTGTTTGCTGAGCGGATAAAATGCACTTTTGTGATGGACTGGGGTTAGTTAGCAACACTTTTATCAAGGGCTTTTTTTTTAAAAGGAGAATTTCAATTACCCATAGTTTGTTATCATTTGTACTTAGGGGTGATGAAACCAGAATGCTAAACTGGATGGGTTATTCCCTTACTACAAGAAGTTCCCAGGTTTAAATGTATTAGATGCATGCCAGTTTTTCTTTAGTAAGGAGGTTTGTTTTGGGTGAAGGTGACACCATTTCCATGTCACCATGTCTTGGTTGGACATCCTTATTGGCATAAGTTTATATGGTGTTCTCTAAAAATGTCTGGATTCCCTGCCTTTGTGATGCCTATGTTTCAAAAGCATGTTTATATTTGAGGACAGAGTTTAAAGTTTTAACTGACCACTCTTTGAGATTAACACTGAGGATATGCCATTTTCCCTGAACTATGCAGCTAAATTTTGTGTTTTCAGATTGCTATGAAAAAGAAAAGAGTTTGTGACTTTCTAAAACATAGCAGGGCTTGAGGAGGAGTCCTGGGGACCACAATGTTCTAAAGGGTTTGAGGATAATGCAATAAATGAATATAATGCCTTTGTACACTTCTAGTTACATCTAAGGATGTTTGCTGAGCTGTATTCTCCAGGTGGCCAGGACTCCTAGTGTTTTCTCTATTTTCCAGTTGCCTTTGTTATCTGTTTGTTAAATCCTATATCAAACAAACAATGAATCCACCTGCATGAAACTGAGGCGGAGACCTGACCTTTCTTTTCTTGTTATGCTTGTGTGTTTTATGAATTGTCTCACCCAGGCTTCTACTAATGTTTCCTTTCAGTCCACATTCATTCTAGCATTAGTGCCATTTCTGTATGTGACTGGCACCAAGACATGTGTTGGTCGAGATGTAGCTCATGGGTGAAGTACATATCTGTGTTTGGCATCACATAGCTGTGTTTGCAGCATTCTGGAAGTAGAGGTGGCAAGAGCAAAACCTAAAGTGACCCTTGGCTACAAAGGACCCTAAGCAAATTTGAAGCTACCCTGGGCTGCTTCAGAAACTGTTCCCATCTTATTGAAATAATCTTTGCTTTAAGTTTTACTGAACTCTCCGATTGCCTTCTCTCTGCAACCTGAATGACTGGTTTCTGCTAGTAAATAATGTATTGGAATTTCTGATTTTTCTCTGCTGTATGGTTGAGCAGGATGGCCAGAAGTAGGTCAGTGCTAGATAAAGAGCAACGGATGCTTATGACTCCAGGAGGTTTTGACACCGTCCTCAGAATCTAGACAACCCTGAGTTCTATTTTGCAAATGATGTTGCTTTGGAAAACTAAGAGTGCAGAAGACAAAGAAGGACTTGTCTGCAATTTGAAGGGTTGACAATTTGATGAAGACATTGCCCATAGGGTGCATTTTAGAAGCAAGGGTGGTGTACTTGATGACCCTTTCCATGGATCATTTGGTGGAGATCCATGTGGGTTTTAGGAACAACCTGGGCCCCCAAGCCCTCTGATACCCTCACAAATTTTTGCTTTACTTAAGGTTATTGTTTGAGACCTGGTTTTAGAATTTTAAAGTAACTTGTGTTTTGAATCAGTGCATGCCACTTTGCAGTTGATTAGATGAACATTTATAGAGCTCAGCTTTGACACCAAGGAGAATGCATTGATGTTTTCTCTTTCCACCTGACTCTGGGGATCTCCTTCCTGTTGTGACTGTGAAGTGTCTCATTGTTTTGTGTGCTGGGTCTCAGTGTGGGTGTGTATGTGTGCATGTGAAATACAGCAAACAGCCTTGGCTGTCCCTCCTATGGTATTATGATCCTTTACCACTGACTTGATGCTGATCAAGTAGGCTAGGCTGACTGGCTAGCAACTCCCAGGGATCTTGTCTCAGCCTCCCAAGCACTAGGATTATAAACCTTTCAGAACACTTCGTTTTTTGAATCTGGATTCGAAGGATCCAACTCAGTTCTTCATGCTTTCAAGGATTACAAATAAATTAGATATCCTTTCTAAAATCAGCATCTCAGCTTGTAGCTCAGGCTGGCCCCAAATCTATTTTGTACTCCATGCTGGCTTACCTTGAGCATCTGCCAGTCTCCTTGCTTCTGCCTTAGCACTGCTTCAACTTACAGGCCTGGGTCACCATACCCTGTTCTCAATTTTGACAAGTCAGTCTCATGTGTGGACATTTTCCTCTATCTTGTCCATTGATACTTATTGTCCCTCTAACTGGATTCTGGCTGGAGAAATTCAACATATTTCTGCTGTATCCCATCTTTTTTTTTTTTTTTTTTTTTACTTCCCTGCCCTTTCCCTCCTCTTCCCCCACCCCCTCCCCATCCTGCTGTTGTTTTTCCTTCTTAACCACTTACTTCACCCTGTTTCTCTTCCCCCTCTTCCTCCCTCTTCCTTTTCTCTCCCCTCTTCTTCTCTCTCTTCTCTCTCTCCTTTTCCTCCTCCTCTTCTCTCTCCTTCCTCACTCTCCTTCCCTCTTCATCACTATGCAGAAGCAAGCCACTCCCCTCTTTTTGATAAACATTGTACCCTCTAGGCCTCTTGGTCATTTTCACTCTGACCATCTCAGATGCACGAAAACCCAGTAGCCTCTGCCTTTATGTCAAGGAGTTGCCTATTATGGTGGAAAAGGACATGCTGGTAACTGGGTACACCAAGACTTACTGTCTGCACATGGAGAGGAGAGATGAGCAAGGGATTCTGGGAAGTACCTAAGATCCTGGGAACTATGTGCCACCCTGAACTTGCAGCATAGTGTTTCTCAGCCAGTGGAATGCTCACCCTGCAGGTGACGATTTTCAGAGAGCTGCATAGCAAGTCTTTCAGAAAGAGTGAATCATTTAGAGGAAAAGTTATTCCTTTTCCAGTCTCTTTCAATCCTTTTTATGCCGAGGAGGAAGTTCTACTTTAAACTAAAAGAGATTTAACAAGGCTTTAACACTTTCTCAGCTTTCTTTATAACAGAGTGGGGCATGTGCCTCGGGCTTAAAGCCTGCAGCAGCCTGAGCATCTAGGCAGACTTCAAAAGCATTGTTTGCAAAATGTAGCAGTCAAGAATACTCTAGGCCCAGTGCAGTAAATCTAAACCTTGCATGGTTTGCGAATTTGTGACATTTGGGCATATATATATATATATATATATTTAACTCTCCAGACTTGCAGTTACTTGTGTGACCTATTGGAGACAATAATTGTACCTATTTTGTAAGGTCTATCTGCTCATGTGTGTATGTATTTATGCACAAGGTGTGCTCATGTCTAAATTTCTCCCCTCTAGAATATGACTGCGTATGTGATAGGAAGCAACTTAAGGAATGATTTATTTAGGATGATGAGACACAGTCCACGGTGACAAGCATGGTGGCAGTTTGCTGTGTGACCAGCTATTACATTCTGGTATATCAGAAAGCCGAGAGCTCTGCAGCTGGGAGTAGAGCTGGCCTTTAGCTCTCCAGCCCCACTCTTCAGAAACACATAGCCTGGAACCAGTCTCAATCTATTAAAGATTCTTGCTTCCTCTGAGAACAGCACCAGCAGCTGAGGACCAAGTACGGGAGTCAGTGGGGACCTTTCACAGCCTGTGTGTGTGCAGAAGCTGAAGGCAGTAAGGTGCTTAGAGCAAGTACTTGAATAGGATACATTTTTAATCATTGTTAAATTTCAGTAGCTCTGTTGTTTTTTTTGTTTTGTTTTGTTTTGTTTTTTCTGAGAAACTTTATTTGCAGTTACTGATATTGGTTTTCTGTCTGCAACAGCAATGCCAGGTTTCCTTGGCAAATGCAGCCATTTAGGTTAAAAAGGAGTTGCTTTCAAGGCAAACACGAGCTGTACAGTGTTCCTGATTGCCCGGAGTTATGAAAAAAACTGGTGGTGGTGGTGGTGGGATGCAAATGGCTGAAGTTTGAGAAACACAGAATTTGAGGTGCCAGCCTTGTGACCGATGTCGTACAACCTATCTACACTGTCAATATTTAATTTGCCAGTTAGAAGCCAGTGTCGTTTCTCTGAGATCCAAGAGTGATGTGGCTTGCAGAAATGCAAATTGCTAATGATCTTCTTGGCTTAAATCCATTACCTTCGTCCAGGCATCAGAGAATGAATCTTGCAGCCTGCCTGGAATTAAGCTATCAGAAGGAGAGTCTTGCACCTCACCCCACACCCCTTTCAGCATCCACGCATGTCTCCATTATTCTTAAGGGAGCAGAGAAGGAACTATAAAACCCCATGACTCCTTCCACATCTATATCTTCTTGACTGTAGTTTCTGAGTAGCTCATTGTCAGAGAGCCTGCCTTCATCTAGTTATTTATTCAGGAAATATTTTTGAGTGTGAACCAGATGCCAGTCACTGTCTGCGCCGCAGAGATATAATGCCTCAATAAAACCGACACATTTCTCAAACTCTGATACCTCGCAGGCTAGCGAGAAAGGGCACACATTTGTCACATAACTCCCTCTGACACACCTATGCAAGTGGGCTACACAGAGAGGTACAGATGGGAGAACCTAACGTTGCTGACCTCCACTTACCAGACTTGGTAGATTCACAAGTAGGAGAGTGGCCAGTACCTTTACAAGTCATGTTAGGGGGGCTTGGTGTCCCAGGCTGTGACTGCTGCCTATGAGTTTACCTTCCTCTTCACCCGCTGTGGTATCTGCTTGCCAACAGTCAGTTGTGTGCGTTCCCAGGGCTGCCTCTGCCAGCTGCGCTTGTTATTGTGATTACATTATTTAGTGCAATATTATGGAAGCTGATGGAGAATGAATGCAGTGAGAAAAAGCTGTTTCTATGAAAACGCCATTAAATGCTTTGGAAACACTGTGAAAGCAAGCCTCAAAGATTAGTCCAATTAACTATGGGCCAGAGGACGGAAGAGTATAGGGCGGTGCGGGCGGGGTGGTGGGGGTGGGGAGGAAGTCTGCAGATAGTCAGCAGCCAGGATGTCTCTGAGATGTGTCTTTAGGACCCTGATTCTAGGCTGAGCAAACTCTGAAGAGATGCAGTGGCCTGAGGATATAAGTCTATGGTAAAGCGCTGGACTTGCAAGTGTCAGAATGGAATAGTGTGGTACGGTCGCTCGAGGAGGACCCCAGGAGCACAGTGGCCAGAAGGTCTAGCCCAATTGCTGAATTGCAAGCTCGTGGGATATCCTCCCTCAAAAGAAACAGATAACATTACTGATGACACCTGATATTGTCTTTAGGCCTTCACATGGATGTATTTGTATATACATCCATCCATCCATCCATACATACATACATACATACATACATACATATGTTCTCCAGCCTATATTCAAACACACACATACACTCATGAATAAATGAAGAAGTGATGCAAAGTTTGTGGGTCCCAGAGAGAGTGGGGGGGGTGAAAATATTTGAAAGACCAGAATGTGATCATGGTAGCCTAGTGCAGGCTATAGGGTCACGGTGACAACCATATAGCAGTGGCACTGTTTAGGAAGGCAACTACAAAGAGAGCTGTTGATGCTGTGTTTCAATAAAACTTTATTTATAAGGAAAAAAATCTAAACACGAGCCACAGTTAGCGTTCCTGTGGAGGCAGAAATGTTGTCAAGGTTTATAGATCACAGTGTTCATTGACAGCAATCGGTACATGCATCACATATGCATGGATTTACTTTTGCTGTTATTCTGTTTGTATAACGTGTGTGTGTGTGTGTGTGTGTGTGTGTGTGTGTGTGAACATGGGTACACCTACACCACAGATTCTGTGAAAATCAGAGGGCAGTTTTGAGGAGTGAATTATTTGTTTCTTCCATAGCTTCTGAGGATTGGTCTTGCAGAATCAGGCTGAAAACAGCATGAGCTTTTACCACTGAGACATTTTGCCCATGCGGATGTTTTACAAAGCTTTGTTTGCTTAATTCTTTAGATTTTTTTGCCTTCTCAAATGGTTTTCTGCCCCCCTCCCCATTTCTCACATCAACATGCAAAGTCTGACAGAAGCCAGACTTCAGTGCCTAGCTCAGACAGGAGCAAAAATCAGGGGCAATTGTGCATTTGTGACAAGGACCTGGAGTGCACAGAACTGAGATCTGTAGTGTCAGAGCTCCTACCACTGTACAGGCATAATGTATACCACCCTGTGGGTATGTGTGTGTGTTTCTGCATATATGTGAATTCGTGAGCACAAGCACACATACATACACATATGCATACATATGTACATATATACATAAATATGTACACACACACACACACACACACACACACACACACACACACCTGGCAAACATCTGCTTGCTTCGGTATTACCCAACTAATGGTTCCATCTTTGTGATGGGGTTTCTCCAAGCAGAAGGGGTTTGTCCCCATATAATGAGCTCTCATCTGCCAGAAACTGCATAGTAGGTGTCCATAAACATGCATGAATGTCCACATTTAAAAGTATCTCTTCATAGAGCCTTGCATTCTGTATCCCTCTGTCCACATCCCCTGTTCTTTCTGCCTTTGGCTGGAACTGAAGAATACAAAAGAATGGACAGAGAAAACCAGGAATTAGTGACAGATGTTAATTTCCCTGTCTTCATTGTGAATGTCAAATAAACAAATGTTCCGGCAGCCACCTTCTTTCATCTTTGGTGGCTAATCCTGGGACTGACCTGTGTTCATTGGTCTTGCCTTCTTTTCAACCATTGCTGCTTCTTTGAACCTTTGTGGCCACTTCCACACTGATATCCTAGGAATAGGCCAAAATAAGCTCCCTCCCATTATTCCTCACACTCATCTCAACTCCTTCCAGGTATCAAACACCTTCCCAGAGCAACCTGTCCTGTTTCTTATCTTAGTATTAAATCCACATCAAAAGATTCCAAGCAAAATGGCTACCAATGCCAACATTTCATTTTGTCATGGATCTCTTCATTTCATTGCCTGATGCCTCGACAGGACTTGTCTTCCTCACTGTTCCTAAGAGTTCTGAATGCTGTTCTCTTCGGGAGGAAAAAGATTCTTGCCAGGCCAGGAGATGGAAATTAGCCAGTGGGTTTCAGTGGAATTGATGCCAGCTGGCATTAGAACAATAGCTTCGCCAACAGGACCTTACCTTTCTTGGTCTAGGCATACACCCATCTTCCAATAGTGTACTTGGTTACACTCAGGGCTTCTACCTGCATAAATGCTTCACAAACACTCTACTTCAAAAAAGGAATGAGTTCCCTCTTTTCTAATTGGTGACTCCCATTTATGATAAGTTTCCATTTAATCATGTCCTAGAGCATATCTGTGGAAGGAAGGCAGGGGACAAATCCAGTTTGAACCAGTGTGGGTACACGTACAAAAGGCAAGTTTTGTCATCTAGTGAACCTTCAGGAGTAGTATACCTATTTACCATTCTGTGCCTAGGTCTAATTGGATGTGCATATGATTAAAATCAGATGTGTACATGCACAGCTGGGAAAGGCTTCCATAATCCAAGTCTGTCCATCAAAACCAAGAATTACCCCATGCTATGCTTGTTAGCAACCACTCCTCCTTCTCCTGAACACCATAAAGAGAAACCATAGTGGTAATGGGTCCTAATATAAGGCACCCAGTGCCCAGTGCAGTGTATATGATCTGTTTTAGCATCCAGTTTCTGGATAGTTTTCCTTGCTACTTTGCCATTTTTGTGTCTTCAGCTCTTGATGACCCCGCCTCAAAAAACAAACAAACAAACAGGAAATAGACTAACTATTATTTTAACACAGTGAATGATATGAAAAGTCAACATCATTTTTTTCTGATTGTTTAGGAAGACCCCACTATGGCCCTAAGACACAATGGGAAGTCAAAAAGCTCCTTGCATTTAGTTATGGCCTGGGATCATACACATTATTTAGATTAGGCTGTGTTTGCACACACATCAAGCACAGCAGCCAGCCTAATGGATCTTTTTTTTCTTGATTGCTGTGATTAAAAAAAAAAAAACAACTTAGATGATAATTAGTTTATTTCATCTCATAGACTCAGAGAAGTCAAGGCAACAGAAACCTAAAACAGCTTGCCACACCAAAATCAGAAACAAATCAATAAATCTGTTCTCATACTCAGATATAGTCAAGGACCCAAACCCAGGACCTGAGCTTCAAAACTGGGTTGAGTCTTCCCCTGAACACAGTCAAGACAATACCCACAATACTTGTCCACAGGCCAACATACTCTAGACTATCCTTGTTTGCCATGTGATTTTAGGCTAGGTTAAGTTTGATCTCTAACTCTTGTCTACCCTGAGGTAGACAGCACCTTATTGTCCACCTAGTGTCACTTTAATTCTCCATCCTGTGCAGTCTTCCAGAAAAGATAAATTAGAGCCCCATCTCTAGCTGATGTATGGAGATATGGTCCAGGCTGGCTAACTGAATTCTTGCTCCTGAGCCATTGGATAGTGAAAGGAATGATGCAAAAGAGGAAAGAGGTGGTGGAATTGAAAATCAGGAGTGGCTTCATTTCTATGGCGATCCCTAGTAAAAGTAAAGAAAGAGGGAATTCCCAGAGCTGCAGCCTAGATCCTCTCTGATTCCTCTCTTTATGTATTTAAGCCTGATTATTCATCCATCCATCCCTTGAGCTACTGCACATCTTTGAGTGATCTCTTTTTCTGCTGAAGTTAGTCAGAACCCATTCCTTTTTTCTTGTGATCAAAGAATCCCTACTGATACACTGGGGAGACATGCAAAGTTGGAGAATTGCAGAGCTGAGAGTTTCAGGAAAGGTTGCTAAAAGCTGACTCTTCATCACATCCTGCAATGCTTTCCCAGTGCCTCTGGGCATCGCTGGTGCCTTCTGGTGTTGGCCGTGGGGAGGATGGAGCTATGGTTGATGCTGTGCACAGGGTGGGGAGATTTCTCTATCCTGGTGCACTGCCATATCAACAAGCTGTCAGCTTAGAGCCTTTAGAATGATTTGTCAACATTTGTCCAACTCTCCAGTGGGATGGGAGTGTTCATGATTTCTGAAGGCTGGGAACTAAAGGCTAATTTCGGGCTCTTTGGAGCACTGTTGTTCTCTTGTGCAAGTCCAAAAATGTACCTGGATATTGTGACTATCAAAGTCTTTAAAAAATAATTGGACTATATGAGGTTGTCACATTCTACTCTGAGATGTTAGTCCTTCTTACATGACCTTACATGACCACCATTTAGTAGCACCTTGAATGTTAATTTTTTTTAAAAAGCACTATTTTCTGAGCTATACTCTGACTTTGATGACTCACTAGAAATGGACCAAGAGCACATTGATTACTAAGCTCCTTCTGAGGCACCATATTGAGCATGAGAATGGAGAATATTGATTTTAAAACCCAGCAGGTGAAGTATTTTGATGTTTTACCATCACTCTGTAGATACTGGATTTTCAGGTTGCTATGGGCTGAGCTGTATCTCCTTGGTTTACTTACTCATATGTCATAGTGACCTAAACACTTTACACAACTTTAGAAAGCAGAGTTTGTTTTGCTTATTTTTTAAAAGAAGGATGTCTGCCCATCATGGAGCAGGAGGCATGACACATCAGATTAGTTTCTTTCTCTGTGCATATACACTAGAGATTCCTTGCATGAGAATGGGCCAGTGACAGAAGCTCTGGTCATAGCCAGGCCTCTCTATAAATTTCAAATGCCTATTCCTAATGACCTAACTTTTGAAGCCAAGTTCCATCCCCTACAGCTTCTGCAGCCTTCAAAATATCTTCAAGGTTGTCTGAAACATAAACTTGTCAGGGCATTCAAGTTTTAACCACTTCCTGGAAGTCATATGGTAACAACCAAACTTTTAATTCATTCCATAAGTCAAAAATACTGTGATTTTTGAAGACAAGAGTCTGTAGAGGCAACTAATGTGAGGACATATGGATTTGACCCAGACCAGTGTGACTGGTATTTTCATGGGAAAAGATGGTTAGGGGATAGGTAAACAAAACAACACATGTGTGCGCACACATACACACACACACACACACACACACACACACAATCACTGAACACAAAGACAGAAAGGGAAAGACAAAGAGCAGAGACAGAGACAGACAGAGAGACAGGAGTGGTGACCATTTTGCAAGCATATCACATAGAGAGAGAGGTCCTTGGAAACCAGTCCTTATACACTGTTTATTCTTTTTATCTTTAGAATATGAGTAAACAATTCCTTCTGTTCCTATCTCAGTGGTGTTTCTTTATGGCTATTCTAGAAAAATCTATGTCTTGTGGAGGTGTTAAACTGAAAACAAAATCATATAAAACCAAACAACAAATCTCACTGCTTTATACTTTGTTAGTCTATGTATTGCTATACTGTCTACAATATTGCTTTATTGCCAAGAATTTTAAAACAACTATGGGTAGTAGGTCATTTGTCTGTCTCTTTGCCTTGAGCACCTTTAAAAAGATATCCACTCTTGAAGCCAAAAGTTATTCCATTGGCTCATAGCATTTAACCACAACATCCAACAAGTCCTGTGCACTTACTGGATCCTTGAATGGCTGATGTAGTACACATGAAGGGGATCTTCATGTGAATGATAGGCTTGAGCTCACTCCATCTCAGGAAGGCCTATGCTACATGGAGACTCATGTATAGTCTCTTCCAAATAACAAGTGGTATTTGGAAGTTCATGTCCTAGTGTTTCATATTCAAATGTTAGTTTCTAATTTGAGAATTTTCACCTATACAACAGTCTTATTTGAGAAGTAGATTGTGCCTAGAGATCCACTCAGAAACATCTGATATAGCCAAATCATGCTTTTATCACTTCCTATGGTGCCTGGAGCTCAACTTTTGGCCAGAGGAGACACGGGGGCATCTGCCTTTTCAGCATCATCATTTCTGTATAGCTGTGTGCTTTCTGTTTATCTCCCTGATTGAGATATGCACCTTTTTCCTGCACCTACTTCTGGGACAGGGTTATTTGAGATGATATGATCTGGCCCTTCTTGTCATTCCTTTTTCATCAACCAACAAGGGATTTGATGACAAATCAAGTGGAAAATGCTTGCCTTGCAACCAGTACAGCCCACAGTTTCATTTCCCTGAATCTAGCTTTTAAGAAGCCATGTGTGGTAATGCTTGAGGGTAAGCCCAGCAATATTGACATAGGGACAGGCAGGTCTTTGGATCTTACCTGGAACTCACCGGCAAGTTTCTCTAGCCTACCTGGCATGCTCTACACTAGTTATAGATGTTGCTACAAAGAAAAAAAAAGGAATTAACAAAGAGATGATAGCCAACATGCCAACACTGGCCTCTGACCCCTATAGGCATCTAGTCACACATTCACACACAGCAACATACACTCATACATCCACGTATAGACACACAAACACATATATAAATTCACAAAACATCGATACTTAAAAATAGTACTCATTACATGTGAGTTGTAATGGTGTGACAGACCCATATATAATGAAATTGTTTAATGGATCTAATTGGCATACACATTTTCTTATGTGACTACCATAACTTTAAAAAAATTTGTTCTCTTTTAGGACAGCCAAACCTGGTTATCAGATAATCAGTAATTTGGGTGACTGAAATTTTGTGTCTTAGTCCAGTTACCCTGAAAGCACCATCATCCTCTCTAGGGTGAAGTCTTCAAATTCCTCCCAGTGGGGGGGGGGGGTCCAGCCAAGGCAGCTAGGTTCTTAGCAGCATGGAGGAAGGGAAGCAGACAGATGCATAGAGGTCCCACAATGTTAGTCTTCCTGACTTCTGTGTTTTCTCTCATTGTAGGCTGAGTGCTCCTTAACCAGTGGATAATAAACAAATGCTAGCAAATATCCTTAAACAAAGTAAGTCAGTTGACTCTCGGGAGGCAGGAGCAAGGATATCCTTAAACTGTTCTTGAGTCCTTGAAACACTTGGCCTGAGAACACTAAAACCTGTGGTCTTTGAGGAAATGCACCAGAGTAAACATTTTACACATCGATAAGAAGATTCTCTTTACTCAGGGTACAGAGCTATGCATTAGTTACAAGAACTCTGCCTCATTGTAGTGCTCTGTTTGAAGCCAAATCTGCCTGCTCATTTCAGAACATGTGTTCAGATATGGGACAAGCTCAGCACCCCTTGGAGTACCTGAGGAGGAGGTCAGTAAGATTGGAGATAGTCAGGGCTACTGCTAAGTGAAGGATGGAGAGAGGTTTGATGCTTACATTTGGCATGTGAGACTAGTCCTAGAACTGAGGCCACATCACTGCAGAACACAACTATCCTCAAGGTCTGACAGCTGGAAATATCTGGCCTCCTTAATTAGCTAGTTAAGGAGCTGCAGGAGTGTAGTGAGAAGTTTCTGTGCAGTTTCGGGTGCTTGGGTTAATTTCTTTGACAGTTGCCTTCTGGATCCTGTCTTACAAAGAGGAGGGGTTTTGCTGTTTATTTATTTAAAATGCATAGCTTCCCCCCCCCCCAGAATGTTAGCTGAGGTCTTAAAGGTCTATACTTTCTATTTTAAGATCTACCTACATCAAGACCATTCCACTGAATGGACATGTAGTTGAAATCATTTTGCTTTGTATAATAGACTTTTTTATATAGAAAAGGGATTACAATACAAGGATTCGGCACAAGGACTGGGATAGGAGGGATCAGTGTCCAGACATCTAACTTCTGAGCTAGTGAGTCAAAGAAGCTTTGTCTTTCCAGCCAGTCACTGAGTTTGAATCCAATGAATCTGTTTTTTCTGCCTGTCATTCTGTCTAAATATCTATCAGAACCACACAGAGAATTGTATATGGAATAGTTAACCACGGCAAAGAGTTATGAAAATAATCTCTTCACTCCTCCAGTAAATAATGAGAGACCATGGCCACAGGAAACATCTGTTATAGTTAGCAAAGAAGCTCTGTAGACCATGCTGGCCTAGAACCCTAGAAATGCCTCTACCTCCTGAGTGCAAGATTAAAGGTTTGGGCTACCATGGAGAGAGGGAGACTCAGGCTCCAGAGAGGTTCAGGCATGAACAAGGGTAGATGTGGAGACGTTTTTGTTAACCTTTCACTTTCCCAGCCAGTGACAGGCCCTGCCAGGTGTCACTGCAGTGTTCCTCCAAAGTAGGTCATCTTAATGATGTAAAGTGGTACTGGACCTGTTGACCTACAATCCCAGCTATTTGACCCATTAAGGCATGAGGATCATAAGTTCAAAGATAGCTTGGGAAACTTGGAAAAACTGTGTCTCAAAATAGAAATTAAAATGTGGTGAGGATGTAACCAGGGCACTGCACTGTGTGGCTCTATCATCATGACACAGCTTTGGATGGGCTAGGTTCTACTCAGATACAAGGAAAACAGCTATATTGGACGGGTTTATATCTGCCCTGGAATCATTTCTCATTTGCAGGCTTCTTTTAAAAGTATGGAAGGTCTCTTGGATAGAAAACCTCGAGGACATGATTTTTAAAACCTTGCCTGCCTTGGATACAATCCATGCAAGCATAGTTGAACGCATCCTTGAGAGTCCTCTGCAGATAACAACACAGAGATTTAAATGTTTTTTGCCAATCCTTATACTGTTATTTTCAGTGGCTTCGCACCCTTAATCATGATTGCATGTATGTTTTGACAACTCTACACCAAAGGCATTCTTTTAATAGATGTCTGAATTAAATAGCCAGCTCTTTTCAAGTGCACTGAGTTAACATTTAAGTGGTTCTGATTAACCTGGCTGTGTTCATTTGCTCCTAAACATCCGACTTCACAGCCATCTCCCTTAGCATAAACTGATTTGGGAGTATAGCCCTAGGAAATATAATTTTCTAAATAGCTAAAAGCCTCATGCCCAGTGTGTTCCCTTGAAACTGAATGTGTAAGATTCAGCCTCCCGCCTTGCTTAGCTCTCAGGTGATACAGAGTGGAAATTGGAATCAAACTATCACACTCTGCACTGATGAAAACAAACAAAAAAAATAAAATAAAGTTAAAAAAAAAACAGATCTGATGAAGTGAGGGCAGGTCGGGGGAGGGGGTGGCCATGAACGAATGTGCAGGGCTCACTTTATAATTTGGAGAGTTTTGAGTATGGACAGTTTTGTCCAGCACAGCATGTTTTCATGCTGCCCCCTGGCTACATCTAGCAATAAGAGAAATGACTTCTAATAAACAGTGTAAGTCTTTGTGAGCACATCTTCCTGAAAGCATGAGAAACAAGGGTCCCATCTGTTGAGACACATTCTGGGAACATCGCAGGCTGGTCGAGTATGCTGCTTTTCTCTCTTGAGAAGTACTGAGATGTTAGAATTGTACGGTCACTGGGTTGCACTGGATCATTGGGTTGAAGTTTTTGTGATAAGTATACACTGTAAGCATGCATCCGAGTTTCATTTCTGTGGCTGTGTATTCACATATAAAAAGCCACTTAGAGAATAAAGGGTTTATTTGGATTAATGATCCATGTAGTGGTCCACCATTGAGGGGAAGTCAATACAAGAACTCCAACACACAGTCATACCATAGCCACAGTCAAAAGCACAGAGAAATAAATAGACCATTGCCTGATAGCTTACCTGTTCTCAGCTAGATTTCCTTCCTTTACAGGGTTCAAGCATCTGCCTAAGGGCTACTACTGACCACTATGGAATGGGTCAATTAACAATCAAGGCATTGCCCCATAAACATGTCCACAGGCCAATCTGATCCAGACAATTGAGGTTTGATTCTTGGATGGTTCTTGTTTTCGCCAACCTGGCAATTGCGACTAACCATCACAGTATGTTTGAGAACATGAACCATAACTTGCTTCCAAGAATTTGTAGTCTCAAACTTGTAATGCATGATGCAGTAAGTCCTTAAATTAGACATGAAATGAGTTTTTATGAGAATTAAAAGAAAGATATAATCATTCTTCCTAGCAATGGTAAATGGAGTTGTTTAATTTCCCCTAGTCTGATATTTTACCCGAGTTTTCAATTCTTATATATAAAAGGCTATATGTTTTGTAACTGAAAAAAAAAATGTTAACGATGCTGTGGCAGACCTTCACTACCCTCTCCCTTGCACACAGAAACATTAGTCTTGAACTTCTTCCTGGTCATCTTTCTCTCTTTCTCTGTACTATCATCCAATAAGGTGATAAAACTGGATATGAAGGCATTCTCGACCCCTATGCTGTCTTGTCATCTCTTTGTGTCCTGTAGAATGACTTCCTTTCCATATCTATCCTCAGGCACACAGTTGAGATCAACATGACTGCTCAGCTTTACTCAGCAGCTTCAAGGCCATGTTACCTCCTTTACAGTCTTCTTCTCCATCAGGGAAAACATATGTCTGGGATTGCATTAGGGCTGGAATGTGCTCATCTTATTCATTCTTTGGCTCCTTGGTGTCCCTGCCTTATTACTAAATACACATTGGTGAATATGACTTTTAATTATTAACAGAGTCACTTTTCTGTTGCTGGGATGAAATAGAATGGCTAAAGGCAGCTTAAGAAAGCGAAAGGGTCTTTTGGCCTAGGACACCAGAGGGAGAAGAAGCCATCATGGCAGGGTACTGGAGTAACAGCAAACAACGGGCACAGAGGCAGGAGCAGGAAGCTGTGAGGTCACATCTTTAACTCCAAAGAGGAAGCAGTAATTAACTGGAACTGGGGCTGGGCCATTAAGCTCTCAAAGCTCAGGTTGGAGAGGTGGCTCAAAGGTTACAAGCTGCTTTCAGAGGATGCAGGCTCTATTCATAGCACCCATATGACAGTTTACACCTATACTTAACTTCAGTCCCAAGGCATCAGATGCCCTTTTCCGGTCTCTGTGGGCACTGTGCACATGTATGGGCACATATGTACAACATATATAAATCGTAAAATAAATATGAAATCAAAGCTCAAACAGTCTTCAGAGCTCATCTTTAGTGAGTTACTTCCACTGGCAAGTACACACCTTCCCCATTACTTCTACAAGCAATGTCACCACTGCTAACTAAGTCTTTAAATGCTAGAGCTTATGTGAAATGTTTTTCTTGGAAAATGCCACATCCCATTCTCTGGCATAAAAAGTACAGAGGAAGACTCAGTCAACCTTCTTTCACCAACTGCAACACAGTTTGAACAATTTATGTACAGGGAAGGCTAGAACAAAAAAAAAAAAAAAAAAAAGGAATATGTGACTAAGTTCTTTTGCCACAAAGTGCCAAATAAAACTCAATGTCATAATTGTCTGACCCTTCAGAAACTCCAACTCCTGCCTTTCATAAAGGCCAAGCCCTGGGGGCTGTAATACTGTGGCCACATCCCAACTAAACCTCCTCTAAGATAGGAGAAAATAAGGTACAAGGCTAACGGTATCAAACGCGTGGATAGGTGCTTTAAAACCTTAAAGAATTAAACTCAACTAATATTTGAAGGAGGCCTAAGCAACTTGCACAATCTATCAAATATGATATGGGTGTAATAATTGGCATCACATTCCCAGATTTCATGTGCATGCACACATACATGTGTGTGTGTATGTGTGTGTGTGTGTGTGTGTGTGTGTGTGTGTGTCAAACATTCTTGGGATACCCAGTTCATGAAATCATGCCTTGAACTATTCCAGCCAGTTTCATTAGAAGTAAGTATGGTCATTCATTTTCTCATGGACAGCAGCTAGTTTTGTATTGCAAGGAAAGGGCTTATCAGTTTCAGGAGACACCATGTGATCTAAAACGCCAAAACATTTAGTCCCTCCTTGTTAAAAATGAAGTATTAGAAAAAGAGTTCTATGAGATAACTTACATGGTAGAATTAACATATGCACGTGTTTGACATGGCACAGCCAGGGTGGGCATCAACTTACAGCAACTGATGTTAACTACACTAGACTGACACAAACTCAAGCTGGTCAAAAGCTCAACCTGGATGGAGGAGGAGCCCCCAAGGCACATCCATGTCGGAGAAGCTGTTAATTCACAGTTGATGTCTGGGAAGAGTTTTCTATATGTTGCTCATCCTCAACGTGTGACTGCACATTCATGTGCATATGAATAATATTTATTGCATTCAGGGGGTATTAATAACAAGTTTTAGAAGAGCATGTGATACGGAGGAACTGTGTTTGGGGATATGGGAGCAAGTACTAGTGTGTGAATGCCTCAATATAAATTCTATACATGTATGAAATGCTCAAAGAATAGAAAATGTTATAAAAAAAAATATTTCAACTCCAACTCAGACAAAAGAATTACCATATACAGGGGATTCAAAGTAATTGTTGTCAACATCGAAGGCCAAGCAGGGAAGGATCAACATAAGTTCACAGAGGAGACACTTAGGAAACCGACTGAGACCCACAACTGGAGCTAAACTCAGTTGCTGGAACTGAAATTATGAGTGACGAGCAGAATGTGGAATATTGAATGAGGAAATCCATAAGTGTGGAGACACAACAGAGCAGCTAAGAGAAGCAGAGACAAGCAGAGGTGCAAAGGGATTGGAAATCCCAAACACGGGTGTTCACACAATGCACATTTCTGCAAATTAAAAAAAAAAAAAGTTACCCCCTAATAATACAGAATTGTTACAGCATAAATAATCGGATTTCTAAATAAAAAAGGAGAGAGAAAATGAGACAGAAAAATGTTAAAGGAATACAATATAACAGCTTCTAAATTTATTGAAAAAACAACCCACCCCTGATAATATAACCAAATAAGCAATACAAATTTAAAAAACAACAACAACAAAAAAAAAAAAAAAAACTGCTTAGGAACTGTACTGGCTGGTTTTGTGTCAACTTGACACAAGCTGGAGTTATCACAGAGAAAGGAGCCACAGTTGGGGAAATGCCTTCATGAGATCCAGCTGTAAGGCATTTTCTCAACTAGTGATCAATCTGGGAGGGCCCAGCCCATTGTGGGTGGTAGACCTGGTTCTATAGGAAAGCAGGCTAAGCAACCCAGGGGAAGCAAGCCAGTAAGTGACATTCCTCCATGGCCTCTGCATCAGCTCCTGCTTCCTGACCTGCTTGAGTTCCAGTTCTGACTTCCTCTGGTGATGAACAGCTATATGGAAGTGTAAGCTGAGTAAACCCTTTCCTCCCCAACTTGCTTTTTCATCATGATGTTTGTGCAGGAATAGAAACCCTAAGGCAGAAACACTGTAAAGAACTGCTCAGAGGCCAGGAATGTAGCTCAGTTGATAGACATCTTGCCTTGCATGCACGGAGCCCTGGTTTTGATCCCAGCACTGAATAAGTACAATGTGTGGTGCAGCATACCTGTAACCTGAGCACAGGGAGGTTAAAACAGGAGGATGAGGAGGTCAAGATCATCTTCAAGTACATTGTCGGTTCAAACCAGCCTGATATACAAAAGGCCTCATCTGAGAAAACCAAAGAATAAAACAAAATAAACTCTGGATCACCCATAATAAAACAAGGGGAAAAAAATCTTAAGAAAAGTGCTCCCAGTCTACTCTGATACACTGCCTTGAACATGGACAGCTGAGTGCCAGCCAGCCAGTCCTGGTAGATACTATAAGAGCTGCCTGATGCCACACAGTAAGGGACAAGGATCAGGACTGTGGTTGATCCTGTGCCATCATCATTAAAGCAGGATTGGGGGACTAGAAGGAAGAGGGAGAGAGCCCAGATAAGTGACTACATTTGATTAACAAAGGACAGCCTGGAGGTAACACAAAGGGAGTCCCTGAGTGAACAGAGAACACACTGGGGGTTGTGGCACTGTGACACTCTGGGTCTGTGACACTGGAGCTCAGACTGAGTCTCCCTGCCCATCAGTAAGACAAGTACCATTTACTTCAAGGGGTTAGATGGCAGAGATCATGTGTGTCTGAGGAATGACTGCGGTGACTCATATCCTAGTCTCTGGAAATCAGCGGTCTACTGCTCCGTGATAACCAAATCCTTCAGATGCAACAAGAAACAGATTGCCACAAGGAAACCAGGGAGAGGGCTTAGAAAAGAGGATAACTGGAGTTAGTGTCACCCTGGGCCAATGTGGATTTTTGCATATGTGGTTGACAAAGAATAATAAGTGATGTACCAATATTTAAAAATATGGAGCCCCCTAAATATCCATATTTTTAATTCTCTTTAAAAAGTTTGTTTAAAATGTTTGATAGTATCTCATTTATTCCTTTCCATGTGTTGTTCTTGTCATCATCATCATCATCAACATCACCTTTTAATGATGGAGACAAAACATACCTAAAACTGAAGTTTAGGGAGGAATCCTTATTCTTGCATGTCTTCTATTGCTCCACCAAGTTGACCTTATCCTCCTGCGTGGATTTGCATTTTAAGACCTAGTTCTCCAAAGACACCTCTCTTGACAACAATTTTGTCCAAAGGGATAGCCAAAGAGTACCTTGTGTTCGTGAACTGGTTGTCACCACACACAAGTTCACAAAGGACTTGCTCTTTGGTTCTTAGTGAGTTGGTCCATGCCTATGACAGCTGTCACTTTGGAAGGAGAGTAGTCAGTTCCAGCAATCAGAATAGATGAAGAACATAGCCAGAGGCTAAGAGTGGGTGAGCGCACAGCATCCTTCTGGTTTCTTAGAGCCAGGACACAAGTAGTGAGACTCCTGGGAATTCCTTTGGGAATATTTCTGAAGGCATACCTCTGCACAGAAATCCCTCCAGGGTCCTTCATCGCTTGAGCTCTGGAGAGATTATTTCTCTTAGCAGCTTGCTTCCTGGCTGTGTGCACCTATCACACTTCAGTGAAGAGAGGTCTGGCATGGGGTAAACCATTTCAAAAGGTATCTGTGATCCTTCTCATTGGACTGCCCAGAGTAAATGATGTTCCACAGAATACGGTGCATCTGACATGATGAATGTTCTTAAGAGAGTGAGAATGGGAATTCCAGCCTTTGTAGGTGGCACAGACAGTGCATATATTAGCGCTGAGAGCACACGGCGGCTCGGAGATGAACTAATCTGTGAATAACTGTGCCATTTGTAATAGCATAAACAGGGGCTTAATGGGGAGATGGTGCAGAGGAATGAAGTGTTCGCAACCTGTCATCGTATTAGTAAAAGGATCAAATTTGTGACCAAGCGCCTGAGCAAAAACTCAGTATCAAGTGTGTCTTCCTATTATAATTTGTGCTGTGTAAGGAGCATCCTACCATATTAGTGACTTTAAAATGTTTTCAAAAATAATCTCTCGGGTTGACGGAAATGGAACGTTCTAGAGTTGTACGACTATTAGTCATATTAAACTCAGCCTGTTAGCAGCTTTCTCTTGCGCTGATACTTAAATGAGGTTTTAATATAAACAAAATGTACTTCTGAAATGCGCTTCCAGCTACAACCAATTTCTCCCAGTCCATTAGCTACTTTGCATTCCTTTTAAGAAACCCAAGCTTGAGCTTTTATTGAGGAGCCAAAGTATTTGCTCAACTCATTAATTCACCAGAGAGAAAAT
Source organism: Micromys minutus (assembly GCF_963924665.1). NCBI lineage: Eukaryota > Metazoa > Chordata > Mammalia > Rodentia > Muridae > Micromys > Micromys minutus. The sequence continues at coordinate 19,942,070 of NC_137966.1, forward strand.
AAACACGAGGGCCCAGACACTTCTGTAGTTAGGTAGTGACCCAGCAATCTTGGCATGAACACAACCACCTCCAGGTTTACCAGCCTAGACCTGTCTGTACTGTGACAGGTGGAGGAGGCTGGACATTCTACCCTTCCTACTTTACCTCTTTGCTTCCTTTGAGTTTTCCACATTCTGGCTTTGCAGAAGAACAGAGAAGAACAATGAAGTCTAGTATCTGGTACCTACCCTACCACACAGAGATTAGTGGTACCCATCAAGCTGATGTAGAGTTGACAATGGGAAAAGAAGTAATCCAGGTTCAAGTGAAATGATCACATGTCATTAAGTCTTGCCTCTAAGCCTGCTCAGACAGACATCCTCATGGAGGGAGTTTCTGAACCTTGTAGATAGCCAGTGGGTTGGAAATATGCCTTCTCCCATATGACCCGGTTGGAGGTGAGGTATAAAACAAATACATGAATCTAACATAGTAAAGAACTGAAGGCTGAAACTAATGATTCAGGAGGCTTTGGTCCAACTGGATCCTGCAGGTTGAAGATGTACACAAAGGTGTCCTAAGAGAGGGCCAGTATAAGGAAGGGCAGGAGGCACTGTACACTGCAGAGGTTCTGCTAGCTAAACACACATCCATAGGGTATATACTTGGATCCTGATTTTACCATCTCACTTGCTCCTCCAATGAAGCACAACCCCCCAATATAAAAATGACAGCAACTCAGAGTCTTTCTTTTATCAAATTCAAGTTGTAGAATACTTGAATGAGAATATTTTGGCAGTATCCCATCTCTTTCTTTCCCTCTATATTAAGAAAATTAAAATGGGATCATGAATAAAGGCCATCTCATCAAGACAGAAAGTAGAAGGAATAAGAGTAAGAGAGTAATCTGCACAGCAAGGCAAGAGGGGCCCTCTGGGTATAGGAGATGATCAAGTTCTTGATGGGGATGGAAGGTACAAAAAGTGTGTGTGTGTGTGTAGGGTGAAAACAAATGCACAGGATTTATTCAAGTAGAGCAAGAGAGATAACTTGGTTGTGAAGAGTACTTGTTGCTCTTCCAGAGGACCTGCATTCCATTCCTAAAGCAACATATAACTGCCTGTAATTCCAGCTCCAGGGGCTCTAATGCCCTCTCCTGCTCCTGATGAGTAACTGCACTCACATGTATACTTGCACACAAGCATGCATATACTTAATTAAACAACAACAAAAATTAGTCAGCTTTCCAGAACTGCGGTTGGCAGAGTTGTCAGTGGAAGGGGACTGGAGAGTTATTATTGTTAGCTTAGTAGAGACTTTACAATTTGCAAGATGAGGACCAAGGGAGGTATGTGCATAGATAAGGGTAAGGATTTCGAGATAAGAAGAGTCTGGAATACAGCTGAGTTATATACACTTAAGAAGCTTAGAATGTTAGCTTTGTGTTTTATGTATTTTACCATAATTAAAAAAAAAATCTTGTAGACTTAAAGAACTGCAAATTCAAAGGCAAAAGTGGATAGGATAAAATAATATTCAGTGTTCTTTTGATTTGGAAGCCACTACTAGGGAAGCCACAACCTGAGATGACTATATGCCAAATGAACCAATAGCATTAGGAAAGGCTGGTTTTAATAGATTAGTCTGTTATTAGTGAACTATGGTGAATAAACAGAGCAGTTCCTTCCAATGACTTACCCATCAGCCTCTTTATTCTTCAAAATTCCTATCACACCTTTACCCAATAGAGCTACAGTTTGTATTGAGTGTGTCTACTAGAGCTTTGTTTCACAGAAAGAGACAAAGTGCCCCCCCCATGCTTCTTCTTTGGGGAGTTGTAAATCACCATTTAAGGTGGCTTCTTAAGATCTGGCTCAGCAATTTGTTCTTTCGGTGACTTTGATCCTGGTTCGTGTTCTCCTGGGGAGCACACAGCATGATTTCACCCAGTTCATGCCAGTACTGGCTGCCATGCAGATGGTTGGTATGAGGACACATTCATATCATAGATTACACTGCATAGTTCAATGTCCTGTGTTTCTATCTGTTCCACACAATGTGGTTGATTGTTTGGAAGACCCCAACAAAGTGTTTGAATGTCTGTATCATTCTCATTTGACTTCAAAGCCATAAGTGATGGTTTGATAGCCAGGGAAGGACTTTACCCAAGGGTAGTTGTCTTGCTGGTTTCCCACTAATGGTGTGTGAAATGCAGATTTCACACTGTGATGACAAAGGTCTCCTGGTGGCTTTCCTTTCACTATATCCTCAGCTTTTGCCAATAGTTGGCTCCAGTTGTACTGACTTATTAAGTAGCAAAACATGGATATCTTTTTTATTCTCTTCTTACAGTTTAGGTCCTGTGCTAGGCCAGTATAAACTTGGCTGATCCTCAGGAGGAGACCAAAAAAGAGGATGTTAGTGGCCCTAGAGACATTCATCCCCAGTCACTGCTAGAAAAAGAAAATCACAGCATTCATTTTATTTCTATATACCCAGCTCTCCTTTTACTCTTTGTCTTGAGACATGGTCTCACAATGTTACTTAGCCTGGCCCAGAACATACCCTGTAGTCCCAGATAGACCTGCATGTACAGTGGCTAAGATGACAGTCTTGAACCACCAAGTCTCACTCAAAGCTAACTCTGTCAGGGCCCTCACACTGATTAAATAGAATCTCCTGAATAATTTTGTACACTAGACAGTGAACAGTAAGCTGGTTAATGAATACTTTCATGAAGTTCAAGTTTTGATACCAATTGTATAGGATTCAACACCTCACAGTGGTATCTAATTTCAACAGCAGATTAGAAGCCTCTCCCACAGACCAGCCACCAGCAGCTTAATCTCTGTTTGGGGAAGCAATCTCTCTGCAATTGATTAATTATTCCACTGAGCTGATAACTGATAACTGGATTAATCATTTTTAAATAACTCCCATGTGAGCATGAGAAGAAAGAGCTTTGAGTGTACCCACTAAAAAAGGCAGCTCCTTACCCTACCCGCCTTGCAGCCAATGGGGAGAAACGGTTTCGAACTTGAATGCTTGCATCTGTGTACTTTGTTACTCAAATCACATAAAGGGAAGCTTTGCAGATAGCAGTAAATAGAAAATGGCATTGTCTTCATTTCAAGGAATGGAGTTTGAGGAGTTGATTGGGTCATCAATTCCATTCTGATCAGAATTTCCAACAGGAACAGCATTTGCAGACACCCCGAGTGGGTGGCAAGCCGAGAGTTGTTTGGTCTGTTAACATTTGGACTGAGAGCACAACACCTCGACAACTTGATTTATGGGCAACAGCTGCTTTCTGCTTGTCACGGTGATAAACCATCGCCATTTTGGGTTGGATTTTGTCTCTAGCAGAGGGACCACATGTTCAAGCAGGTGGAAGAAGAATGTTCCTAAGAGGCAAAGGAAGCAGAGGCAGGGGCATGGCGTGGGCTGACTGAAAGGTTCAATGGAAAAAGACAAGAAACAGAAGGTGCCCATGGCCCCATCCAAGTTACAGGTACCAAGGGGCAGCGGCATACATTGGCTCCCAATTGCTATCACTGTCTGTCCATATTGTGTATCTCAGGGCTTGTACCACGGCTCAGCCTATTAACTTATATGTTTGAGGCTGCTCCAGCTTGATTCAGTTTGAATCTTATCTTGCATCTCATCTATCAAAGGGATTCTTTACTTCCAGTTCCCACACACTCCTTTTGGCTAGGGATATTTTGTTTGAGAGCTGCAAGATCTTTTATTTGTGATGGCTAATATCGATTGTCTACTTGATTAGAATGAGAGATGCATCTACCCATTCACCTTTGCTGTGGCCACAAGAGGGTTCCAATTTTAGCATGTGTGCTGCAGAAGCAAGCACGCACAAAGGGAGCTCCAAAAGACCACATTGGCTAAGGTGAGGCAACTTGATGTTAATGTACCCTAGGCTGGCAGCCATAGAAAGGAGGAGCCTTGTAGCCCACCTTTGCTTTTTATTCTCTGTCTATTCATCATGGAGTAGGCAGTGTTCCTCTGCCAAGCCCGTCCACTGTGATAGTTGTAATAGTGTTTTTCTTTCTCAATGCAGTGACAAAAATATATGACAAAAGCAACCTAAGGGGTAAGGCTTTGCTTTGGCACACAGTTCTAGTGTGTAGCTCACTGTGAGAAAGCATGGCATTGTGTGCAGCGTGGCCAAAGCTGGTACAGCAGCTAGCCTTATGGATACCAGTCAGAAAGCAAATAGGGAAGAACACACACCCCTCACCTGCTTTCTCCTTTTTGGCTCTCTGAGATGTTAGCCAATGGGATGGTGCTACCCACAGTTATGGCTGTTTTTTTCTACTCAACTAAACTAATCAAGAATTGTTTTCTCAGGGATTCCCAAAATCTTGTCTCTTCTGTGATTCTGACACTGTCAGGGTTAAAAAAAAAAAAAATCAGTAAATCATTGGAAGGAACCGCTGCAGCACAGGCCCAGAAACAATACTCTCAGCAGCCATAAAAAGAAGTCCAAAATAGTGCCTCCTCTGTGACGTCATTGATGTTCATATTTTGTCACAGCAATGCCTAGGTACCATTAAAACATTGAGAATTGGGGTATGAGTTATGGTGACCCTGAGCTATCCTTCCAGTGTCCAAGACTTATCTTGACTTGATGGCCCCATAGCTACTCTGGCATTCTTGTGCTGAGGATTCTACTTTAAAGATGAGCATCCCTAGTGGTTCTATGCAACCATCTTCCTGGGTTCCATGAATGCCAGTCCACTTATAGCTCTCATTGCTTCTTTCTTCCACCTGTGATCTCTCCCACATACTCTCATAAGGACTTGAGATGCCATTAACTGCAATCTTGCCCATGGGCATCTGTTCCAAGTGTCCAGAACAGAGAAACAGCAAAACTTAAGAAATCCAAGGAATGAGACCTGGTGTAATGATCTCAAGGCAAGGGAAGTCTGGTAAGCAAGAAAAATGTGAATGAAGTGCAATAATCTTTTAATACAATGAAAGAGAACACAGTATTTTGTTCATCGGTGGGCCTATTTACTTACATAACAACTATTATATCTAGTTACAAGCTTAACAAGGTAGATTGCTGTGGAGATACAAGGAGAAATAGATTGATGGATGGACAGAAAGATGAGAAATGGACAGGTAGATAGACAGATAAAGTCAGGTAGGTTCTAGGGATATTGGAGCGAAATGTGTACTAGCGCTATATGAAGTCTGCATGTAAAGTGGTACATTTGCATGTATTTGTGTGTTCACATCCCAGAACATCTATCTCAAAACGCTACAGACAAAAGTCCTTTTAAGGCCAGATTCCTAGGAAAATCCATGCCAACTAACACCTGATCCAAAAAAAATTTAGAGAAGCAGATACTTCCCATTAAGGCTATTCAGTTCTTAACATTTTCTATGGATTGGTGATCCCGAGTACCAGCCTACAGCAACCCCTACGAAAAGTCAACGTGATATCACTGGGATATCTGATGTTTCTGAAGAGTGCATCCAGACTCTTTTGAAGTGTCCTGGGTGTTTAAATATTGATAATCGGATTCTATTTAAAAATATATGCTTTCCAAATAAAATGTGTCTTCACGCTGTTTGTTGCCAACTGATCTGAGATGTATGTGTCCTTCCTCCACTGCCATCCAGTGCTTCCATAGAGATGGGACACAAAGGGTACCAGAAGAGATGGAAGATTGACGGATGAACTCATGCACACAAGAATCTAAGGAATGGGATGCTTGGATATTTTCCCCCAAGTTTATCTTAAGTACAAGAGTTTGAAGCACATGGAAAATTTGTGCTGTTTATGTGTAGTGAAGATCTCCATCAAAAGCAGTAATAGAAGAGAAACATCTTTATTCTTCACATAAAAAAAATTGTTGTAATTCATGTGCGCATGTGCAAGTGTATGTGTGTGCGTGCACACGTGCAATTGGAAATCAAAGGGCAACTTGTAAGAATTAATTCTTTTCTCCCACCATGTGGTTTTCAGAAATAAAATTGGGGTCTTCAGGCTTCAGGCATATGTTTTTTTTTTCTCACTAAGCCATCATTCATAGTAATAAAGACCAAAAGAATGTTCAATATACCCACATATGACTATCAACCCGAATTGGTTTAGAATATCCTTGTGTGCACATTGGATGTCTGGTAACTCAGGAACCCTGGTCCAAACAGGAAATTTAGACACTTTGCTTTCCCTGCATTATACTATTCAAGGCACTCGAATATTGCCAGTGCAGATTGGTTCAAGAATACTTGAGATTTGCATGTGCTGTGTGTGTTTACACACATATTTGCATATATGTGGGGGTGTCTCTGTGTGCAGACCTGTGTGTGCATATATTTGCATGTGGGTGGGTGTCTGCGTGAGTGGAGACCTGAGGTTAACCTTTGATGTCTCCTTTAATTACTCTCCCCTTTTTTTGATACAGAGTCTCTCAGTTTTATCTGGATCAAACTGATTTAATTGTGCTGGTTGACTCATTAGTCCCAAGCATTTCTTGCCCCCAAAATTAAAAAAGCGAACCACCATACCTGGGAGTTTTTATATGGTTTCTGGGGACCCAAGGAAGGTTCTATAGTTTTCAAAGCCAGTTGTGGACTTCACTGACTGATCCATCAAACCAGCCCTGTGATTGGCATATTTTCCAGCTGGGGGTGTTGACTAAGTACCATTTCTCTGCTTCCCGGTGGCATGCTTCTGTTGGTCACTATTTTACAAAAGAGATATGGTCATTGCTCCCCCCACCCCCTTGCCCATTATGCATCTTGATGGTGATGTCTATGGGATGTGTTAACAGGTGCCTCACCACCTGCTCTGCTCTCTAGATGAGTCCACAATTTAGCTAATGCACCTTAATTATTTAGGTGACATTTTGCCTTATGTAGTTTTAAGGAGAAATGTAAGTGAACGAGAGACTTAATTCCATGGTTTCCTCTGTATGATGTATAAAGATGAGACTAATGACCAAGATTCCACTCAGAGCACAAGTTCATCTTCTTCCTTTCCCTTAAAGGCTACCATGTGTTTTAATATTCATTTCTCCCTTATCCATATATCAATAATTGAGTTCTGCATCAATTAATATGCTGGGCAAATTGTATTCCCCGTCCTCTCCTTCACGATGCATTTCAGTAATGGAGATAATTTTCAAGATAAAGTATACAATTTAAAATGGATTAAAAAAGAACAACTAATAAAAGGGAATTGATTCATGGGAAAAAATTTTTGGATAATTTCAGGAAATCTTAGCTGTACATCTAGCATGTGGTGGATTTTCTAAGGAGAGCTTGTCAACATGATCAAGTTTTATGCACCCTGCAAAATTTCCCAGGTCTGCAATCGAAAAGGATGAGGAACAAGATATAACGAACCCCCACCCACACACATAAACGCACACACACATGTACATACACAGAAGTATACACAGATACACATATGCACACACACTTAAACACATATACACATGCGTGCTTGCATGCTCTACACAGAACAGAATCAGCCCTGCTGCTGGGAACATGTGCACAATTCCTTCTCTTGGTTTAAGAGGCTGAACATCCATGCCAGTAAGTCTTTGGAACCTTCCGTTTGCTCACTGTTGCTGGTGGGGGTTGGCTTTTCTTTTGATTTGATAGACTGGCACACAGGCTTCCAAGGATATTTGTTCCTTTCCCCCTCCCAGATTCCCATACAAACCCAGGCTGAGAGCCATGCCAGGCAGACATGGGGCAGGCAGCAGCTGCCGCAGCAAGCAGGACCCGCAGCCTCTGAGCCCGCAGTGACACCGTGGAGCCGGTAGATGGCTGTAGACATGTGTGCTGAGCATGTGGAGTGAAGAGGAATGAGTCTGGGGAGGCCTTGACCTAACTGGATGCTGCTTTTATCTGAAGTACATTTAAAGAGATAAAGGGGAAGCCGGGAGAGGCACATGTTCTTTTCTCTGCAGCTGGAGCTTTACTTTGAGTTTAAAAAAAAAACAACAACAAAAAAAAAAAAACCCCAAAATCTCCGAGTCGCCAGCGCTGTGCTGATATGCTTGCCTCGGGAGGATCAGCCCTCCAGTAAATTCCTCCAGTAGGGACTTTGGGAATCTCCTCCTCCTCGCTGTAGAACCTGCCTTTCCTGATCATGCCGGGCTATTACAGCTATTATTTTTCTGTTATTGGTATTGTTATTATCATCCTCACTGTCGACAGTCTCCACAGGGTCTGTGTTCCCACTATTACTTCTGCCTAAAGTACTTGGATTTGCTCATGAGACAGCTACCCCCAAGAATTCTTACCTAAGCAGTCTTGACTAGAGAGAGAAGAAAAGGCAAGAGTTAGGAAGGGAAAGGAAAGAGGGGGGGAGGGAGAAGGGGAGGGGAGGGAGAGGAGAGAGAGAGAGAGAGAGAGAGAGAGAGAGAGGCAAGCAGCCCGGAGCAAGTCACTCCACACACGTTGCCACTGAAGGAATGCTGTCCTGATAAACTCATAAACAATCATAGCAAACCTGGTGTAAGGAAATAAGAGGGACTCTGAGGACTTGGCAGGAAAAGGCAAGAATCTCTACCGAGTGGTTTTCAGTTTTTCTTCCAGATACTCTTGGTGAAGTGAGGAGACTTCTGTTTGCTGACAGAGCCTTTGATTTCTCTTGCAAGATGATGATGTATTTGTGGGTAGGTAGTCTCTCTTCTCTCTCTCTCTCTCTCTCTCTCTCTCTCTCTCTCTCTCTCTCTCTCTCTCTCTCTCTCATTCTCTCTGTCTTTCTCTGATTAATAAATTGACTTCGGGGATAAAAATTGCAGCCTAGAGTAATCGCATTTCGTGTAAGGTGATTACGCCGATGCAGGCTAATCTTGCATGGCTACCGTACATGTGCAAGCTTTTCCAGTGGGAGTTAGGCAAGACTTGCTTCATTAGCGCTGAGCTACAATTTTATTTTCACGTGCAAGGGGAAACAAAAAAGATATGTGTGTGTGTCTCTCTGTGTGTGTGCCTGCACTCGTACATGTGAGTATAGTGTGCATGATGAAGTAGGGAAATATGTTGCTTTCTTTTTTTTTTTTTTTTGAGATGTTGATGGTGGTGAATTCAGAGTAAAGGGCAGATCTAGGAATGCCGTTTTAAGCATGAAGCAAATTCTCTCTCACTTGTAGCTGCGTAGGATTTCATTTAATTACAAAGCAGGGTGCTGAGAAGTAATGGCTGTGTTTTGGATGTATACATATATGTCTCCTGAATGAATAACTCATTATTTTTCATGTTGGGTTTGAGCATTTCAGGTGATCCCTGAGTGTTTTGTTTGCTTTAAGCAGGTGTTTGTGTGTGTCAGTGTGTATGTGTCTGTGTGTGTGTAGTATGAGCATGCTCTGGACAAAGGTAGATTTTGAGTGCACTTTTTCTCTCTTATTGATAAATGTATATAGTAATTTGTCTGCGTCTTGGCGTTAAATAAGCATAGAAAAGTAGTGACCTGTTATTAGAGGCGACAGTGTTTTACTGATGAACTAATTGGGAAAAATCGCATCCTAGTGAGAATGCCTTACAAAAGTCCCTTCTCTTCTGCTGGGATGACAAATATATACATCTTTGCTTCATTTGATCAGTAAAGGACATGACTGAAATTCTGACTTTTGAGGGGACTGAGCTCTGTGGCTTGGCATTAGAGACACAGGCTCTTTACCTTGCAGAAGGAAGTGGGGGGCACATGTGCAAGAGAAGCTGTACCCCATGCCTGCACCTTTATATCAGCAGTGCCATTGCTGTTGCCTGATTTTGTTATTCAGCCAACTAAAGAGGACCCTCTTTCCGCACCTCTCAGCCACTTTTCTGGCTGAAGTCTCAGCCTTGAACTTTTTCTAGCTGGGAAGACAAAGGCCTCTTTGTTGAATTCTTCCTTAATCACCTGTGCCCTTTGACCTTTGCCAGTGTCTCTGTTGGGTACACCCTTCTGGGGCCCCACAAATTAGACCCTGCTCAGCCATCTCCACCACCTCATTTGGTTGGGTGTGTTGTATACTGTGGAAACTTGAATTCTCTTTCCCCCCGGGTTTTGAAGAGTTGAATACAACCAGGTCTGGCCTTTGGAGGCCGGTCTTTGTATCATTTTGTATTAATTTCAGGGCCCATTTTCTCTTTAAACAGGTCTATCTTTAAGAAGCACTTAGAAATAGAAAAACCCAATACACTTAACAAAAGTAGTTTTACCTCAGTCCCCTCCCACGCTCTCTGATTAATTGGTGACTAATAGTGTAGATTTGTTGTCATTCTAACAATTTTGAATGTTTGCAAATGTTGACATTTTATTATTTTTTTAGGTGTTAAAAATAAGCCATTGCAGGGGTTGCCATGTGAGTCATCCGTCACATAACTATGTTAGTGTTTATAAAGGGAGGGGTCTGTTTGGGGGGATTATCTTAGGAGTGGATTCTGTTTGATTAATCCTGTTGAACTTCCTATGGGCTGTGTTTGCTTTTGGAGTGACTAGCTACCCCTTTGCTCTGAAGGCCTCAGTGCTGTTGTTACCTTTATTTATTGAGTCTGCTGGCTTTAATTGCCAGACACATTTGCAAGGCAAAGCTGGGGGGGGGGGGACCACAGCCTCAGAACTGCCACCAGGGACACCAGAGAAGGCTGGTTGATATCCACCAGATCCTTGACTCTGAAGTTCTCAAAGCTCCAAGCTCTCACTTCCTGTTTTTCTCTGTGTTACCCCAGCTTTTCGGTGTCACCCATTTTTATCAACTATATCTATCAAGCTGAAAATGCAACTACTACCTGCCTGCCCCTGTATTTCAATATTCTAGTTACATCTTTAATTCTGATTTTTCCCCCTGTTGTTGTGTTGCTGGTTTTGCTGTGTATTCAGGAAAAGAAAATAAAAAAGAGAAGGTCCTTTAAATCGGAGCCGCGGGATGTACACTGCTTACGGATGTGAATTAGGAGGCCGGTATCCATGCTGGGGGTTTGGGGAAATTCTCTCTCTCTCTCTCTCTCTCTCTCTCTCTCTCTCTCTCTCTCTCTCTCTCTCTCTCTCTCTCTCTCTCTCTCTCCTCTCGTTTGAAGTGCAGCCTCTGCCCTAGCTTCCCAGTCTGTAGATACAGATACTCTAAACTTATTTGATATTTCAGTTTGAGAGCTCCTGTTCCTTTAGGAAAATGAGCCTCAAGTCTATCGGTGTGTGGAAAGACTCTCTGCTCTTCTCTCATAGACACTGAGAGGAAGATGAGATAGGGGGAGACAGTTAAAAGAGATTTCACATCAGCTTGAAGTCCTTTGTTGTTCCCTGCATCAGTGAAGGCGACTCTTTATAAGTACACCTACCTACCTGTGTTCACGGCACAGAGAGGCCCGGGATCATGTTGGCACCAAGACAGAGACCTTCCCGTAGGGTTTTGGAAGAACAGGGTACCGGTGCAGAGTGATATACACTCCAGCTACTTCTAACAGGAAATGCAAAGCTTCTTCAGGTCACAAGTTAGGAACACTTCCCCAAGCCAGTCTGAGAAAGTGCCTGGAGGCCCAGGGCCATTCACCCCCTTTGCTGTCTGTTGTACTCCTGATTTTCTTTAAGAAAGTGTGCCTAAAAGACAGATAATAGGAATAGTTTTCCTCGTATTTCATTTTCTATGGGCGAGAACCAGTTGGTGTTCAGGGGAAAAAACAACGCTGAGTTTGTGGGTCCAACTTCCTGACTCTGGAATGACTTCCCAGACTTAGTTCCTGGATACTGAGCTCAATGGCTTCTGTGCTGGGTACCAGCACAGAATATGTAATAAGATCAAAAGTTATTTTTATAAGACAGGGCCTTACTATGTTGCTCAGCCTGACCTCCCATTGGTCATCCTCCTGTCTCAGCTTCCCCATGTGCCAGGATGACAGGTGTATATTACCATACCTGACTAGGTATACAGTTCTAGATCCAAGTAGCTTCCAGTATGTGATGGTTATTTTATTCCACCAGAGGCCTCTGGAACACAGAGGAGCCACCTCTCCAGTGCCGGGCACAGCAAGTGGCAATTGGGGCTCCTTATAGAATTCAAAGATACCGTAGATAGCTTATATTTCTTCATATCCTTAGCCAGAGGGTCTACAATGTGCCCTTCAGAGAAATGGGTGTCTGATTTTGATTTTCCATATTTCTTCGCTTTTAAAAACCAAACCATTACCATTTATTTCTTCCTGCATTTCAGCTATATAACTGATGCCATTCTCTTGTGCTCTAAGACAGCTATTTATTCCTTTATTTTGTGTGCAGGAGTTCTGCAACCATAACATGCATGTGGAGCTCAGAGGGCAACTAGTGGTCTCCTTCCTGTGCTTCCTGGGGTTAGACTCAGCTGGTCAGACTCCACTGATTGAGCTAGCATGCCATCCCAATATATATGTATATACACACAATATGTGTGTATATATTTGTATATGTATATACTATATGTAACTTATATGCATATTTAATATGCAGTAATATGTGTTTTTAATTTTCACCTTTTCATTAGTTTCATTAGGATTTATGCTGTTGTGTTTATGTTTCTTAGACAGGGTTTTACAATGTTTCCCTGTGTAGCCTCTTTTCTGCTCCCATCTCCTGAGTACCAGACTTACAGGCAGATGCTGTAAACCCAGCTACAGTATTTTGTTGCGCTGTTAATTTTAGCTTTTGTGTTGCATCTTATCCCTTTTAGGAATATTTTGTTTTATTTTCTTCTTAGAAAACAAGTCTCTAAACCCATAAATCTGCACTTAAAAGCACACTAAAAGACAACAGGTAGAATTCCAAAGTGATTATAATTGGATGGCAGTTTGATTCAGACACAATATCTGTGTTTTGACAGCTGTAGTTGGTCACTTAGAACAGGGAATGGATCATGAAACATCATTCTTCCTGTAAGACCAGGGGAATCTTACAGTTTGTCACTCTTGGTAGGACCCAGCAACCCAGTCCTTCTGATCCTCCACATTCTGTGAAGAAACTTCCTAAGCTTCCCAAGTGATCAGTGGCACCCAGGAGTTTCTACCCTGTAATTCATTTCTAGAGATCCTCTGCCTTCTGTTTTCTGATTACCTAGAGCTTCTACTGTCTCTCCTGGGTATTCTAGAACTTGGATATAAGTTGATTGTAGATGGAATGATGCGTAGAATCCACATTATCTTCTTTGGTCACTGTGCCTGTTGAATTTAAGCTTCTACAGGGCAGACACGATTTGCTTGGCTTTTGGTGTGACATTTGTTTTTTCTGTTTCTTACAAACAAATGGAACACAATGTCTTAGATTTTTTTTTCTTAATTTTAGGGATGGGATATTGAGCAATGAGGTATCATTGTGATGTTTTCAACTAAATGCATGTTGATAGATTCACCTCCCTCCCATCTGCCCTATCTTTCTGCTCACAACAATCCCTCCTATAGTCTCCAGTTTCTCTACCTCATTCATGTCCCATCTCCTTGACATGCCCCTCCCCACTCCATCCTTCTTCAGCATCAATCTTTTTTCTCTTAGTCTCCTTTCTCCTTCTTAAGAATTTTTGTAAGTGATAAGAAAATGAATAATACCAATTCTTTTAGCTTCTAAAATAGAAATGATCTCAGTATGAAAACTAGCTGTATTAATGAAGGTAGTTGTCTATTATTATACTTATTGTTTTATATATATATATATATATATATATATATATATATATATATATATATATATATATATATATATACTTATTGTCTTAGTTCGGAGACATTCTGGCACTGAAGATAAATGTTGGGAAGCTCAATACAGTCCATCAGTAGGGTTGATTGTGGGATTCTGCTTTGAAGGAGACAGTAGGCTATCCAATGAAAACCATCTATCAGTGGCAGACTGAATCTCAGCTTTTGATCTATTAGAACGGGCAAATGAGGGTATAAATCCCAGAAAAGGAGATTCTGTTGTCTAATGTGACCACAGAGTTTCAGAATTAAGCTGCCTTTATCACTTAATATTCTGTGCTTTAAACAACTTTTTTTCTACAACAGCTTGCTCCACTCCACAGTAGACTGTGATCTGGGCAGTAGATACTACAACATGTGATCAAATTAGTCTTCAACTGTAAAATGTTTCTGCTTGCATATTGTAAGTTCCTTCTGGGCCATGGGCGATTGGCTGAAATGACAATGAGGTTATGGTAGCGATTTGGCTGTTAATGTTCATCACCTGTTGGCTGCAGTCCATAAGTTTGCTGATGGTTTGGTTTGGACTTGGTAACATATTTTGCCAAATTTGATTTGAGCTTGCCTTCTGTCTTCTTTTCTACTTCTACTCTGATGCACTGATGGCTAAAGTATAGTCTGTTTTTCTTCAAGTTACCTGGTCCATTTATTGAATTCTTTGAATTCTTAGAAGGTTTTGCTAGGCAACAGAGGAAGCGTATCTGCTTGAGAAAAGGAAGAGAAAGATGTTTATTCTTTGTAATTTTTAATTAAAACATATTCTTTTCTCAAATATTACATCCTGACCATAGTTTCCCCTTCCTCCACACCTCCTAGCTCCTGCCACACTCTTCCTCCCCCATCCACTCTTCTTCCTTTTCCATTAAGAAAAGAGCAGTTTTCCTTGTAATATTAACTGAAAATGTGATAACAAGTTACCTTAAGACTAGGTACAAACCCACATATCAAACCCAAACCATTTCAGTCCTTTGTCCCAGGTTGACAGTTCTGTTTTCTATGACTGGACAGTAGTGTAGAAAATGTGCCAGCAGCTCATTGGCTGCTCTTGACTTCTAACTCACAGATTCATTTCTATTGACCTAGGCAGTTCTTTCATCATCCTCATTGGTTGCTTTGTGTCTTCAGTTGAGGAGAAAGGAAAATATAAACCACAGACAGATGGTTGGAATAGAAGGCTGACTTACCAATCTTGAGTGTGCAGCTTATGCTCAGCTTGCTTGTCTGGGCTCTGTATCATCAGAGGCACAAGTATGCTCTATTCTTTCAAACTCTCCCCACCATAGCTCTCCTTCTCACCTCTTCTTTTGCTCTAGAACAATGACTCATCCATGCAACTACAGAGATTCATAAATACTGAAAATAAGAAGAATAAGTTACTGTTGGATGCTCAGCCATTAGTGGCACATGTGCATCATCTCCTGACCCAGAGGCTAAGGAGCTTTCTGAAAGAGGAAACGGAGAGAATAGAGGAGCTGAAGGGGGTAGTTGGGGAATGTTGTTGACTGCTGTCCCCTGGCAAGGCCAGCATTATCTCCCTGAGGACTTATAGGCAGTTAATAGTAGCTATGAAAGGAAGAGTTGTTTTTGCTTCAGTGGTCACTACTGGTAGAGTACTCATGCTTCAGTAAATAAACATGGAGAAGCAATGCAGTGTGGCTCATTACAACAACAACAAAAAAAGACATGAAACTGCAAGAAAAATTGTAAAAGGAGAGAGAGATATATCAGCAGTAGAGGGAAACAGAAGAGTAATGGAGATGAATATGATCAAAATAATTCCTATACATTTGTACACCTGTCATTATGAAGTCAACTGTGTAGGGTGAACATATGCTGATACAAAGCAAATGGCAATAGCATAGGAACATCATTTTGAACAAGCTGGATTCCTGAGCATCTTTAGATAGAAGGAGCCTCTGGACCAGATTTTATACAGTCAGAAGAAAGGTGCCAGCCCCCATGATCCTCCTCACCTGCTGACTGATGGGAGGGAATTAAAGAGAAGCAAAGAGAATGAACAGGAGTGCTTTTGTGACTTATGTCTTCCCCCTGGCTTAACCATTCTTGGCCTCTACTCACTACAGACTGTCTCTGGCAGAGGGAGGAATATGTTATTTTCCGCTTCAGCACCCAGAAGCCATTGATGTAAATTGATCAGTACTTTTTTTGTATTTTTCTGAAATTTTGTTTACACGCACATTCTTCTTTGTCTGTAAAGTGATTCGCAGCATAAAGTCCCAACCATTTTTCTTCCCAATATAATAATGACACCGAACTCATTGAATTCTTGTGTTTAAAGATTCTTCTTAAAAAAAATCATAGTTTGATTCTGTAGGGCAGAAAACACAAAGAAAGCTGTGCATCAGAAGAAACATAAAACAATCTAGCAAAAGTAGAGAGCTCTAGGCAGAAGACAGGTCTTCTTTATACATGAACACATATACTCATATGGGCTGTATTTTAAGCTAAAACCTAGGGAGTATTAGTACGAAGAATTAAGTGAGCATTCTCCTTATGTTTTACGCATAGAAGTTGTCCAACTTGGCATGGTTTTATATTTTGTTTTGTTTGGGGGGCAATGACAATGGGCTGGCTATAAAATGTACCTTCTGCTTCTATTTTACATTTTGAGTGTTATTTCACATACCTTTAGAAAATTCTTCAACCTTCAGACAAATGCTTGATCAAAGGATGCAGGTTTGAACGACGTACGGAAATTACTTTCTGTTCAAACCTGTGTCCCCATTCAGAGAAGAACAAATTGAAAAATTGATATTCAATACCAACGAGATAATTTGGGGGATGCGATAAAGCATTGTTTTGACAACTAAGAAACACGAAGCTTTTAGGACAAGTCGAGAGAGAATCGCATATTGTGTTTCCCATTTATTATCTTCAGACATCTTAGAGGGAGGGAAAGCAATTGAGAGACAGGTATAGGGAGAACATGGTAGGGAAGTGATGTGAGCTATGCTAATGCTATTCAGAGCAAAGCTGGAGATCACCTCCAGGAAGCCAGGAGTCTCTGACTCCTGCTTCTCATAGGCATTTAAAGCCACACCCTCAATCTGGTGTATTGTGTCTACACTCCTTGTTACCTTGATGTGCCCACCTCTCTGATTCTTTCTTTGTGTTTATTTTAATGATGCTGTTTATGCTTTTTTATCATCTTGCCAGCAGATTAAGTAATGAGAGGTAAGCTAAGAAAAGAATAGAATATGAAAGGGTGTATGAGTGTGTTTGTGTGTGCATGTGTGCCTATGTTGAGATAAGCAAAGCCAGAAAGGGGATTCAATATATTAAACTGTCTAGATTATAGTAGGGAAGACCTTTAATCCTAAAATGCTTACAGTAGAATGCTCTCTTTTTAATCTTTGTTTTCCAAATGATAATTTGTATATGTGCCTGGACTTGTGTACATGTGCATATAGAAGCCAGAGGTCATCTTCAGATGTTGTTCCTCATAAGAATAGCATCTTTTTTTATTTGACAAGGTCATTCATTGGCCTGGGACTTACTAATTAGGCTAGTTCAGCAAGTCTAGCAACTGAACACTAATGCCTCTGCGATTCCAGCCCTGGAATTATAAGCATGCACCGCCATCCATGGGCCCGGCATCCAAACTCAGGTCCACAGGGCCACTGATGGAGATATTCACAGCAGCCATGCAGTCTTTCTCTTAAAGCATGACCTGCAGTTCCTAGCTATTCAAATCTGTTTCTGTCTTAGACACAATGTCAAGGTCTAGGTTAAAGCTTCTGAATAGAACTCATGACAGGATCTGAACACAGTTAAGCTTTTAGGAGAGTCTTAGGACTGTATTTTATCCTGTCTTCAGTTGCTGCTTCTGCCTCTGGACCGTGCTGGGAATCTGCAGAAAGTCAGCATCTACTTAGTCACCAGGGAGGTACCAAGTGGAAGCTCACAGTTTCTGTCCATGATGATTATAAGAGTGAATGATACACAAGTGGAACTTTCTTTGTGAATTTATTAATTGATAAAAATATTTACTGACAGTTTTCTGTGTGCCAGGTCTTATGTATCCTAAGTTCTCAAGACACAGTAAACAGGTACTATTATAATCTTCATAAAACTGTGTGTACTTTACGAAGGAGATCTGACACAAGACAAGACAAAGAGGGAGACAGATGAACAGTGCAATAAATAAAACATTCACAGCATAATACCTAAAAGCACTGTTTCAGAAATAATGTCAGTTCAAGAGGAGCTACGTCTATTCACATATCTGAGAACTCTCAAGATAATAGACACGTTTAGGCCAGAGGACAACACTGAAGTCTCAGTCAGTTTCTCTGACTCAGTTTCCTCTTTGCAGCTCCCAAAAGGCAACTGCTTCAGCTTTAAGTTTACACCATCTGGGCACAGAAACTAATAGAGATTGATCACCCCCATCCATGAACTGCCACTTCTTGAGCAATTGGGTTGAGGCTTCTTTACCCTTTGCTCAACAGCTGAGACTTTGCATTCAATCCCAAGTTCAGAACTACTGGGGAAGCTGAGAACAGATAGAACCCTACAGGGCCAGGTAATGAAGTTACCAAAGGGTATATTTCTACAGAGAAATAATTGCTAAGCAGGTCAAAACAGTATGTAGCACCCACACAAATAAACAGGCATCACCCAGACAGCTTGCAACGAGACAACTCAAAACATGCATGTGGATATAGAACTATGGCATTGATTCACCATTAATAATACCAGGAAAGATTGTTTTAAAAGAGTTTTCTTGTTAGCTAGAACCCAAGGGTGAGGAGATTATTCTGAGGCAGAAAATGTGGCTTTGGGTCATATGGTGAGGAGGATGTTTGTGGGCAAGAAAAGCCAGTAAACCAGGCTGGTCACAACTCTGTGAGAAAGTGAGTGTGCATGAAGAAAAAGTCTTTCAGCTATGACAGAAGACTATGCAGTGAGAATGGGTGGAGGTCAGCTTTAATCTCCCTAGGCTATTCTGGGATGAGAGCAAGAAGAGGACCTGGCTTGGGAAAAGGGTAGAGATTCTTTCTTCCCTGTGTGTTCATTTATTTATTCTATATACAGTTGAGTGTCTGTTTGTGCTTGTACCTTCCATATGAGTATGGAGGTCGGAGGTCAGCTTTAGCTATCACTCCTCATGAGACTTTCATTTTGAATTTTGAAGCAGCCTCTCTCACTGGATTCTGGGGTTTGTCTGTTAGTCTAGTCTGGTTGGACAGCAAGGCACAAATAGCTCCCCGTTGCTGGCTTTCCATTGCTGTACTATAAGCATGGAACAGCATGTCCTGCTTTTGGTTCTTAGGTCATTGAATTCAGGTCCTCATGCTGGCAAAAAAAAAAAAAAAAAAAAAAAAAAAAAAATTCATTGACTTAGATATCCTTTCAGACCAATTTTGCTTTATTAAAACTTATGCTCATTTATTGTATAATGCTTATTCATTTGAATCTTGACTTTTCCTATGTTGACTCTCTTGCTTTCTTGAGGGTACAAGGGTGAAAGTCAAGTTCCCTAGTAAAAACTATTTTCCCAGGCTCTTTATTGCGGTAGTGTTGGAAAATTGAACAGGCATCCTTTCCACTAGGAATTTTAAGAACCTCTATGTGTGCTCCAAATAACCAACCCCCACCTAGCTTAACATAGCTGTCTAATGTCCTATGCTCGGTATTGGAAGCATTTTCCTTGGCTCACCACAGGTGCTGAGTCAGCATCAGTGAAGCGCTTATATCACAGATCACCAGTGTAGCACAGTGGGGCTCTCTGTCTGGGAAACATGAATGCAGCCTCTGAAGAATGGCAGTGGCTCACTCAGGGTCTTGCTTTGTTCAGTAGTGAAGCACTTGAGGTTGAAGTTCAGAAAAACAAAGCAGTTTCATAATAGCAAACGTGGCTGGAAATTTCAAGTGTCTTCAAGGGCATTTGACATCAATGAGCTGAGTGATGGAATAGCCAAGGAAGGAGAATGTTGCTAATGTGCTAAATTAAAAGGCTAATCAAAGAGGCCAAGGCTACAAATGAGAACAGGATCACAATTAGTTAATGGAGGACTCAGAGTAATGTGGGATCAAGCTTTTTTTCTTTCTTGCTTTTTTTCTGCCTGCCTGCTTGCCTGCCTGTCTGTCTGTCTTATGCATTAATGAAAAGGGGGAAAAGTAGATCATTCATTTGTTTATAAATTTCAGCTAAAAAGAAAGCACATTTCTTTATGTGAAGAGTTATCTCCTTGCTCTCTTTGTCTCTCTGTCTCTCTCTCTGTCTCTGTCTCTTTCTCTCTCCCTCTCTCTCTCTCTCCCTCTCTGTCTCTCTCTGCCCTTCTCTCTCTGCCCTTCTCTCTCCCTCTCTTTCTTTCTCTCTCTCCTGTCTCTATAAATACACATAGAGAATCACGGTTTTCTGAAACATATATAATCATTTATTGTGTACAGGCTTCTTTTAAGACATTATAAGACATTAAAACAGTTAATCATGGCCTTTGGTGCAAGGCAAAGCTGTATTCTAAATCAGCAATCTAAATTTTCCATTCTTTGAAAGCAGAATATCTTCCTCTTTCTTCAGAGCACACATTCTGTGACCCAAAATGGATACCTGAAATACAAGTTCATATTAAACCTTGGATGTATATTTTTTAACTTGTACACAGCTATCCACAGTCATATGAAAATTTGATAGTATATAAATTAGACACAGTAAGATATCAATGAATAGAATGGTGATAAATAGAACAATATCAATATATTATAATTAAATTTAGAAAAGTTATTTAAGATGTATGGATCAGGCTGAGCATATAACTCAGTTTGTAGTGTGTTTGCCTAGTATGTAAAAAAAACATGGTAAAATCCCCAGAACCCAATAAACCCAGGCAGATTACCTTACCCATAATTCCATCATTTGATAGGTAGATGCAGGACTACCAGAAACTCAAGTTCATCCTCTGCTATATATTGTGTTCAAGACCAGTCTGTGCTACTTGGGCCCCAGTATCAAAATAATCAATCAATCAACTGAACATGTGGCTTTTCCATTTCTGTTTTACTGAAGCCTCAAAGGCTCAGAGCTGCTACCTATTCCCCAGCTCCGGGATCAACTGTTGTTGGTATAAAGCTAGCTATGGATCCAGAAGTGTTGCAGTGAAAATACATGTTAGTGTGTGTTTATTGTAGTATGTCATGTGCTTTCACCACCTTTATTCCATTCCTCTCTACTGTCATGTGTTCCCTAACTGCCTCTTTTCTTTTTTTATCTTTCTGTTCTTTCTGCTTACCTGCCTGCCTGCTGCTCTCTCTCTCTCTCTCTCTCTCTCTCTCTCTCTCTCTCTCTCTCTCTCTCTCTCTCTCTCCTCCCTCCCTCCCTCCCTCTCTCCCTCCCTCTCTCCAACCCCTCCCTCTCTCTTCCTCTCCCTCTTCCCCCCACCTCTGGATATGTCTACATGTCTATTTAACTGCCTGCCTGCCTGCCTGTCTGTCTGTCTGTCCTTCTCTGTTTGTGTTTATATTCTGTATAAAAGAAAGAGAGTGCTATTGGCCTTCCTGGCTCTAGTTTGTTAAGTTCGATTCACTTCCTGCAAATGGCCTAGGTTTAGTCTTTAACAAGATATTCTTGACATGTCCATGTGCATGTGAAGATCAGAGGACAACATGAAAGAGTCACTTCTCTCCATACAGTTTTATGTAGATTCCAGAAATTACACTCAGCTCAGCTCAGGCTGTGCAACAATTGCTCTGCCCATTGAACCATCGTGCTATCCCTAGTTTTATTCTTGTTTCGGCCCAGTATGACTCCCTTGTGTATACGTACCACAATTTCTTCATTTATCCATGTACTGATGATCAGAGGACATGCTGATTTCTCACTGAATCCTTTCAGTTGCTCAGCACCCAGACTGTAACGTGTAAACAATTTGCATGGAAACCTTGGTTCAATACCTTCTCAAAGATTGGCTTAAAGACCAACAGATGAACTACAAGAAGAAGCTTCAAATCATAGAAGACAGGCAACTATTTTATGAAGGTTAGCTGTCCCCATCTATATCACTTTCTAGTGAAATGAATTGATGGAGTCTCAGCATGCCCGTGAGTGTAGGATGAGGAAGGGCACAGTGGCCCTCCTTCTAGCAGAGTGTAAATGGTCCAGAAAGCAGGAATTTGGGAGATGGCCAGTCACAAGTTCAAACACACATCTCCATGCTCTTGGCATGTGCTGTTGAGTTTTTTTTTTCCTCTGTGCTTTTAAGTGGGATGGTGTCTGAGCAGGAAAAAAGGGGAAGGGTACTTCCAGCTGCAGTGCACACTCCAGTACCTCCCAAGTAGAGAAGTGTGTGGTTTTTGTATTTTTCTTTTCTCCCAAAGAGTACCACATGGAAGACAGCAGAGAAAGGAAAACAAAAGAGAAGTCTTGAATTAAAGAGGGAAGAGTATGTGATACAGGCAGGTCTAATCCTTAGATTCCAAAGCAACTGCTACTGAAAACTGGGTGGCAGGAAATGGCATGGGAGGACAGGAGAGATAACCCAGAGTAAAAGCCTTTGGGTGAACAAGATCCAGGATCCACATGGTAGAAGGAGAGAACTATTCCCAAAAATCTCCTACACCTGCCATAGCTGTGCCATGGTGTGCACACTCACACACATACCACACACTCACACACATACACAAACACACTCACACTCACACACATACCACACACACACACATACACACACACACCACACACACACACACTCACACTCACACACATACCACACACATACACACACACACACACACACACACACACACACACACACACAAGTATAAAATGTCTTTATTGGAACTATCATGAACATTCTGTGCTCTCCAAAGAGAAATGGTGATTTTCTTGCTGGAAATTGAACCAATACCTGGATGTTATATTTTTAAGGAAACTAATAACAATAATGCTCTCACATTTTCAGCTTCTGCTTTAAGTATTATATTATTATTACTTTTTTATTTTGATGTTTTATGAATGTTTCAATATATTTTTATTTCCATGTATATCATTTTTCTCTGAAAACTGTGGAATCCTACTATAAGTGTACCCATATAGAAATTGCCTCATAAATCCTTCCTGATATTATAAATTTGTACATGTTTGTGAAGACTGTGCCAACTTTACTGTCCAGATCTACTATGATCCATTTACCATTTTGTCTACTGTTTTTTGAACACAGTCTATAATAAATGTTAATGAGGGAAAAATAACCTTAAAATGTACAGAATGGGTAAACAGACCACTCAGAAGAAAATACCAAAAGGCCAAAAATGCAGGATAGTTTATAAAGCCTCCCAATGTCAAATGAATGCAAACTAAAGCAGTAAAATAGTGTGCTTTGTTAAATTGGGGGAAATTGTAAGTAGCGTAATTTTCTGAGTGGTTTTTGGGACTCTACAATACTTGCTAGCAGGTATTTGGGTGGGAATCTAAAGTACCAACTATTTTCACAATTTACAAGTCTAAGGGATTTTGCTAACAAGGAGAGGGAAAGAGAGTGCGTGGGTGTAGGCTGCTCCGTGGTGTATAAGTCTGGATGGCTCAGTAGTTAAAGGAACTAGATGTTCCTGGAGAAGACCTGGAATTAGTTCCCAGCACTCACATCTAGTGGTCCATAAGTACCTATCACTCCAGTTTCAGGAGATCAAATCTCATTTCTGGTCTTCATGTGTACCTGCAATTTAGGGTACTACAACACACACACACACACACACACACACACACACACACATGAAAGTAAAACTCAATATTCTCAGGTTTCTATAGTCTGGAGATTTAAAGGATGTCTTCAGCTGAGAACTGAGGATTGAGAAGGACCTGTAAATTCAGACATGCACAGACCTGAATTACCACCATTCCTATATTGGGTAATTTGTTCCTTTGGGGCTACTTCTCTCTAGTCTTCCCTCTGGACTTGCCTCTGTTTTTTATCACAGACCAATTCTGGGATTTTGGTAGTTTTTGTTGACATTGTATACACAAGGAACACAACACTCAACATGAATTGTTTTCTCATAAAATTACTAGCTAGTAACTATGTACAGAGCTTGGGATACCGCTCCTCTATCTTGAAGAGCTAACACTCTGATGCCTTCTTCTGCTTGGACACTGTTAGTTATTGAGCAGAAAAGAGGCATTTGAGAAGTGAGTTCTCATAGCATGGCCAGAACTTTCTCTATTCTGTTACAGAGTCTTGGCAAAAATAATTTCAGAATACTTGGCAAAAATAATTTCAGATGTGCATGGGCAAACAAGAACTGAGACCTTTAAAGAGAAAAATGCTCAAAGAGATATCTGGTGGGCAAAAAGTTTATATAGGCGGATGCATCTGCTGAGAGGATGCAGGGGATCATATTGAAAGCAGTGGGTGTTGTTCTTTTTTTTTTTTCTTTCTTTCTTTTTTTTTTTTTTTTTTTTTTTTTTTTTTACAGAGGAGGTCATAGAACATTTGTTTGTTAGGGCTTGGAGAAAAAGTTACCATGGAGCTCTTTGAAGACACATATTGTGGGTCTTTAAGCCGTTGATCACAGTTAATCAAAGTAGGACAGTGTTTAAAATGCATTTTCTTGCTTCAGGCTCTGCTCACAACACTGTCCTGAGTCCATCTTTCTCTTGGTGTTATCATCTGGCAGGTTCTCCATAGTCAGTGAGTTAGAGATTATAAACTGCTTGTTTCAGACTTTTAGGTGCATCTCAAACCCAAAGATTGCATACCCAGACAGACCTCACAAGGCATGGAGAATAACAAGTATTAGATAGATAGCCAAGATTCTACTGCCCCAGCAAGCCTTTGTCCATAGTCTGCGGCTATGGCCATCCAACTTCATGGGTACAATTCACGTGAAGCTTCCATGAGCTGCTAACTGTGGAATTTAGACTGGGTTGGACCTGCTTAGGTAAAGGCTTAGTCAGAAAAGTCCCTGAGCATTATGCCTTTTTTTTCTAAAAGGAACCCACAGGACCAGTAAGGTGTTCCAGTGGATGGCAGCATTTTTCTCCATACCTGATGACTGAGTTTGATCCCTAGAACTTACGTGGAAGAGAATCAACTCCAAAAAGTTGTCTCCTGACCTCCACATGTGTGCATGAACACAAACACACAAACACACACACACAAACACGCATGCAAAGACATATATATGCAGACACATACTGAATAAACGTTTAAAGAAAACACACATCTGTACTATCATAGCTACTAGGGTCCATTACACTGTTGTCTGTGATGGAGTTCACTAAATTCAAACTTGAAAGAAAAATGACAGTGACAAGCTTGTCCTTAACCATGCACTGGAAATCTTCTTCCCTTCACCCTTTCTCTGTGGGGCACCACTAGCCTCTGTGCAGATAGAGGAATGAATGGAAATCTTCTGAGGTCATAGATTGTCTTTGGTGAAGAGTTGAGTCTCCGCCTTCCAGGGCCATTTCTTTTAGATATCTCCACAAGATTTAAAGAGAGCCAGGCATGCCAAGATATTTATGAATCATGAGACTTAATAGAGACCAAAGTGGGTCCTATTATTGATGTGCTTACTGCTTCATTAAATTCCCCTTAAGGTTTGCAGCATGGATAAGGATCATTTGCAATAATAATTATGCTGTGATCGATTGATTGGGTCTGACATTGCACTTGTCACCTTGAAATGCAGAATCCATCTATTTTCGACAGTGTGAACATTTTTTTTTTTTTCAGTAATCTTGCACACCAGCAGATGATAGTTTATTTTTATGGAGAGAGTACAATTTATAAAGTTTGGAGACTTAACCTTTCGAAAAATAAAAGAAGAAGTATCGCTTGTCATTTTACAGAGAAATGAAAATCATCCAACCAGCAATATTTTTAAGATTAGAAAACATACTCTAATTTCAAAAAGAACTTTTCCAGTAAACAAAGAAAAGATGGAGGCACTTTCATTGACGGCTCCAAGTATACTGAAAGCATGCAAGTTGATAAAGTCTTCTCATGGGTCATTGAAGCATAGGACCAAGGAGCTCTATTGATGTCTGAGAGCAATTGCTGCTCTTGCTGAGGACTCATATACAATTCCTAACACCCGTGTTGGATGTCTCACAGGGACCTGTCACACCACTCCAGGACAACCTTGGCAGATAACCACATGCATGTGCACATACACACATATAGAAACCTAAAGATAGATAAATAAAATAAACCTTAAGGCGTGACAGGGTTTGTGTGCATAGACTTAAGCACACATGCACAGACACAGCCATTGGTCCACATTTATTTTGTCAGCTCATCTACTTTCTGTCTTTCTACCTGTTTACTCTTTATATTTTCTTCATGCTGCTTTCAAATTCCATCTATGCCCCTAAACAAATAATACAAATGCCTGTCTCTGAAGCATGTGGTACTTCACCCAAGACTGCAAGGTGCCCACCCAAGATTAGAGTGAATCTTACTTCATGCAAGATTTTTGTACATTTCTTTCAGTATGTG
Source organism: Micromys minutus (assembly GCF_963924665.1). Classification (NCBI taxonomy): domain Eukaryota; kingdom Metazoa; phylum Chordata; class Mammalia; order Rodentia; family Muridae; genus Micromys; species Micromys minutus. Next base: position 19,968,194 of record NC_137966.1, read on the forward strand.
ATTTTTTTAGAGAAGAAAAGAGAATCTAGTGACCTCATGTTCCTGTATTTGTATCCACTTTGAGTTCATGAATACTTTCTGTCTTGTGCTTGTGATGTTCCCAGTCTCCAGTCAGTTTGGCAAAAAAAAAAAAATAATAATAATAATAATAATAATAATAATAATAATAACTATAGATTTGCTTACTCAGGATTAGGCTCTGGGCCTGGTACTCAGAATAAATAAGGCAGGTGTGGCTCTTTTCCATGTAAGTCCATATTCTACCAAGAAAATCAAAGTTTGGATATGCTCACTCAAGGGAGAAATATAGGTTATGTGACTGGTGTGAGAAAATTTACAACATGCTAATGAATTGACAGAGAGCAGATTGGTTGTGGTCCCATCGAAATTACACTACCAGTAATGATGTGTGACTATTATCACATGGTTACTGATTGCTCACAGTTACACATAGTCTTCTAGTCACATTTCTGTGGCCATCACAAAGATTCTAAAAGTGGCTTAGGCATAAAGGAGTTCTTTTGATCTTACGCTTTCTGATTACAGTTTATCAGTAAGGAAAGTCATGGCAGGAGCATATAGCCTATACCCAAGGAACTTACTTTAGAACCAAAGAAGTATAGCCAGAACTATGAAGGAGAAAGATTGCTCACTGGCTTATAGCCCAGTTTATACTCAGCTAGCATTTTTGTAGAGTTCAGGACCACCTACTTAAGGATAGTGCTACCCTGAGTGGGTTGAGTTCTCCCACATCAACTAACAATCAAGTCAACTACCTCTGGGCACACCCACAGGCCAATCTAATCTGGGGAACTTCTCAATTCTTCACATAAGCTGTGGCAGGTTGTCAGTTAATGCTAACCAGCACACATGGTACTTAGGTAAGACCCTGTAACCTTATGAGAAAGCGATTGTTATTATGTACATTGTGAATGTGATGTTTCTAGAGTCCACAGAGCTCCTAAAATTGATGAACCATTGAGTGCTACTATTCAAGCCTTGCAAGTCTGTCTTCAGAGTTAGAGCTTTGTAACTAATTCCATGAGTAAATAAAAGGATGTATAACTATACAAACATGAATATAACTATGTATGCATAGGGAAGAAACAACTGCCCCTACTCTCACCCTCAATGGTGTTCACAGCCAATAATATGGCTAATTTTGCCTTAACACTGCCACTAAATTTTTCATTTTACATATGTATTATTTTTAATTTAATTTTATTTTTTACCTATTCACTTTGTATCTCGATTACTGCTCCCCACCCAGTCCCTTCCTCCCAAAATCTTTCCCCATCCCCTATCCCCCCTCCCCTTTTCTCTGAGTAGGTGGGTGCCCTTTGGTATCCCCCCACCCTCACACTTTAAGTCTCTCTGAGGCTTAGGTCTTCCTCTTCCACTGAGGTCAGATAAGGCAGATGAAGAACACATTCCACCCAAAGGCAACAATTTTTGGGATAACCCCATTCCAGTTGTTCAGGACCCACATGAAGACCAAGCTGCACATGTTCTGCAATATATATACTGTTATATGTAATAATTAATATAAAGTAATGAGACTAATTATGAGTCACACAAGATATGCTCAGGAAGTATGGTGGTTCCAAAACTTTTAGAGAAATATAATATACAGGTTGATTGCCTGTCTCCTTGAAGTTCCAAAATGCTTGATAAAAGCAATTCTAAAAGGATGGCTTGCTCTTGGGTCACTGTTCTGGGATAGATAATCCATCGTTGTGGTAAAGGCATAAGGGCAGGAGCTTGATGCAGGTCACCTGTGGTGTTCAGGGTCAAATGTCACAGAGAGATGAGGACTATTTCTCAGTTATTCTTCTGTTTCAGACACTGTGGGACTCCAGCCCTGGGAATGTTGCTCCTTGCATTGTGGGTGAGTTGCCTCACCACAATTAACACAATTAAATAACTCTTCAAAGACATGCCCAGAGATTTGTTTGGATGGCCACAAATACTTCTATTGCACAATCAAGATCTAAGATGCTAAAGATCATTTCCAAAATTCACAGTTCTGTGCCCTAAACTCTCTTTAAGTTTTAGCCAAAAGATAGTATTTGAAATGCTCTTTTTCAGTTCTAGCATTCACATGGGCAATTGAAACATCGTCTCTGTTCAGTAGGACAATATTACAAAGAGTAAAATAATTGTATTCATTACCCATGAAAGTTATCATAGAGCGTATCTGTGTCTTGAAAAAAATATTCAGTAACTGGATTGTCTTTTGGAGAGGATTGTTAGGAGGTTGGGAACGAGGAAAATAGTAGTATGAAATTTGAATTCTGTCCATTCTCCACAAAGAGTTTCATTTCCTTGTAAACTGGGGGAAAGGAGGTGGAGGAGATAGCTCAGCAGTTATGAATGCTTGTTAGTTTTTCAGAGAATCCTGGTTTTCAACTTCAGTTCCCAACACATTAGGCATCTCGCTGCTACTTGTTATTCCAGTAGTAGGCAATCTGGTATCCTCTCCTGGCCTCTGTGAGTACACAAATACAGGTGTTGAATGCACACACACACACACACACACACACACATACATTTTTGAAACAGGAATAATATCTCAAGAACTCTGCTCTTTATTTCAATGAAAGTAAATATAGTATTTGACTTCCTTTTGTGTTTTCCACATGTAAAGTCTAAAACCACTTGATAAATAAAGCAATTCTGAATAAGCCCTTACAAATACCAGATACTACAGACAGGTCACCATTTACTTGATCGGCTAATCATTTTGTTTTCTGATGATGCCAAATGATACACCTTCCATGGAAACCATGTTTCAAATGTTGAGTTCTATTCTTTCATGGCTATCAATATCTAATCTAATCCTTTCTTTTGAGTAGTGATCGCCCAGTTACCCCTGCATCATGGTCCTAAACATGGACCCTCTATGTTGTCCTTTTGTAACCAGCAGTTTGGTGTACAAGTATTCAATTACACATATTAAATAATCACATAATATGTTTTTCCTCTGATTATATTTGCCCAGATGTAATCCAGTGGCAATGCTCTGAATACATTTAACTTAGTCTAGGCTAACTTGTCAGGTTCATTAGGGTAGAAGTATGTTGGTTTTTTTTTTCTTTTTTTCGTGTTTTTATCATACAATTAATTTAGAAGGATTCAGAAAATAACTAGCCACATCTGTATAAAAAGTGTGGCCAAGATTAAATATTTAAATAACATCAGCATTTGTGTGGGGGAGATGCTGTCTAGAAAAAAATTTTCTGATACTCCTAATATTATGAATTCTCCTCACCTTCCATGCCCACCTTCCAACAGAATTGATGACATTACATAAGCTATGTTGTTGTTGTATAAACCCGCTTATAGACAAGGAACATTGTAGACTAGAAATTAACCTAGAGAACTTTGTCCTGACTCCCTGCATCAGAGGATGGTGACCATCAAATTTAAATAGACTGCTTTGTCCTGAAGTGGAGGAAACCTGACCCTAGTTCTTGAGGAAACATGATAATACTTAGGAAACCAGGACTGTATGTCAGTTTTGGCTTCAGGAGCAGAGGTGTGCTCACCATTGTACAAATAAACATTGCAGAGCTGGGTGGAAATGCTGGGTCTCTGTAGTCAAGTGACTTCTTGGTGCTAAGCTATGGGGACTCATTTAGCAAGGGTATCTAAGTCTGAGCAGGGACATCAGAAAGTCTTTTGACATGGTATATAAATTTGTGACCAATATAAGGCTCCTCAACCCAGAGAGCTTAATCTTCATTTCCTCATCCACTTGATCTTGTGTGTGCACGTGCCATTGTGTGTGTGTGTGTGTGTGTGTGTGTGTGTGTGTGTGTTTGTGTGCAGGTAAGTACTTATATACATGAGTACAAGTTTGGGTGTGAATGAATGTGCATGAAGAAGTGTACTTTAAGGGATTGTCAGCTCTCCATCTTGAGTTTTGAGACAGAAGCTCTCTCTTATACCTGGAATTAACTGATACAGCAAACCTAGATGGCTAGTGACCTGTAAGCAGCCACCTGTCTCCCCTTCCCCATGCCAAGATTAAGAGCCTGTGACCCCATGCCAGCTTTTGATGATGTGGGTTTTAGAGGTTGAAAGCGTGTTCTCCTGTCTGTGTGGCCATCTCCACCCATTGGGAAAACCCCTACTACAGTCTTTGGAAAATTACACACCCTGAAAGACAGTTCATTGCTGAGCAGGATGGGAACAAGGAAGAGGAAGTTTCTGTGCAGAGTCAGATTCAGTACTGCACATTACACATCTCTCTTAGCTGTTTACAGTGGTGTATGTAGGCCTTGGGCAGAGGCGAACTATTCCATGCAGTGGCCGCCACTGACTCCAAGCCTACATTTTTCTCACTGGGTATATTCAAGCAGCTCCTCTGCTAATAACTTTGAAATTGAAACAAAAGTCCCAGTCATAGATATCATTGGTTCACATTAGATTAGTTGCCTGTCCAGTAGCTAGTTGTATATTTTTTTAGGATTTATATAGCACTCCACCAGGACTAGGGTACAGGGGTGGCATTCAGCCCACGTTTGAACTTCTTATCTATACCCACCTTTTTGAGGATGAAAAATTTGGAGCTCTCTACAAAGGATCCACCACAGTATATACAAGGACAGCAGTAAATTCCATGTTGGTTTTTGTCTCTGTGAGTGACATGTCTCTTTGAAACAAACACTCTTTTTAGCCTTTCTAATGACACAACTCTCTGGTTTTTACGGCATGGATAAAGTTCTAGAATATTTTGAACTATTTTCTCTATTTAGTTCTCCCTTACATCTCCAAACTATGTTGCTATGGAGCTACAGCAAACTGTTGAGTCGTGAAGTAAATGTGATGCTCCTGGCACAGGAAGGGTCAGCATAGGTGTTCAGGCACCGTTATTGAGCCATGATGACCATAAGCAATCATAGCTAATGTGACGTGTCTTGCATGTCTTCACAGCCTTTAGTATCATCAGGACCTTGAACATTTCCAGTGCTCCCATTTGGTCCTGACCCAGTGACACTCTAAATTCTGAATCCTCTTACAGCCTTCTACTACAGATCTACTCTCTGCCCCCAGACTTAAGTTTTCCCTGTCTGAAACATTTTATACAGCAAATTGGGCTCAGTCTTTTTCCCCCTGTCTTGTTTCTGCCTAGAAAGTATCAAAAATTTACTTAAATAGTTGTCTCTCTGTTTTCTGTAGGTAGAGCCTAGGACACAATGTGACTGTGAAAGGATGAATCTTTTCATCACAGAAAGCATCAAGTTCTCCTCTTTCTACTCTTTCCATGACTGTGCACTGTCCTTTAAAAGGTTCAGATGACCTAGAAAATATGGCAGGAAGGTGACAGTGACTAAAGATTGTGGGAGAGTGAGGGAGGGATGAGCTGAGGGAAGATGTACCTTAATCATGCTGATCCCGGAAATCAGATACCTCGATAACCAATTAGAATACAGTTAGGTGCACTTAACCAAAGTTATGCTCAATATAATTTAATCTTTGATGATTCATAATGACCTTGGGTCACTGTGAGCATGGACTCTGAATTCAGAAGTTTCTGGAGAAGAATGGACATCCAACACACATTGAAAGTGTCCACCACATTGTATTGACACTCACAAATCTCTGTTTGAGGGTGCCTGCACATGCCTACAGCCTTCTACACTGAAAGCGACCCCATTGATGGTACCCACAAGTGTGTACAGCCCTCTCCATTGAGGATGAAGAGGGTCCTTGTACATGTAACTCGATTTTTGACAAAGTCTTTGAAGCTTTCCACAGTTGGAAAACATGGTAACATATGCCTTTTAGATATTGAGATATGTTTTTATTACTCACCATTTATCCAGCAAGCATTGGATGCATGTTTAGTGTCTTTGAGGTAAATTTTTAGGTATGTGGTATAGAGTGATAGAAAAGAGGAGTTCTTTATCTCACCTGTTTGCCTGTATGTGTTAGAACATTTGAACACCCTGTAAGGGGTTAAATACACCATTTATTATAAATATGGTTAGAGTTTCAATTAATAAAATGCAGCAATATATGTTGTAATTACAAAGTTACACATCTTTTTCAGAGGTAGGTATCTTTCCTTAGAGTTTGACCAGCCATATGCATAGAGATGCCTCTGTCCTGAGGCCTGTGACAGCTTGGTTGGTTATGTCTAAGAGGCCACCAAGTATAGACTGCTAAAGCAAGTTGTGGTACATATTTGTGACAGAGTACTCTGCAGCTATAAGAAGAATAAGGTCACTAGTCTGCACTGCCATTAAATGAACTCTTGGACATATGGTGAAGGAGAAAATCATGATAAGAAACAGTTTCAATGACAGGTTTCCATTTGTCATGGGAATGGAAAGGTTCTGTCTCTTTCTCAATATTTAACACCATTAGAAAGAATCATAGATTCTACTCTGTTGTCTTTTTAAATTATTTTTAAATATTTACAGGTGCATATATTACATATATTGGGTTTTGGTTTATAAAACAACATATATATATATATATATATATATATATATATATATATATATATATATATATATATGACACAGGTAGATTTTCATGTTTATCTTGGGATTCTTATATCTGTTTTATGCAAATATCTCTTGAACTTGCTGTTAGGTCTTTCTCCTTCATCATGACCATAAACAAAGAGGAGAGAACTCTCTTCTCACATCTGGTTTGCTCCTAGCCAGTGAATTGGTGATTTTTCTCTTGCTTCTCCAATCTCACAGAAAATGTATAACTCTGAAGGAAAAGGATTCCCCAGAAAACCTTGCCTAGGAGGTGATATACTTTGGAGCCAGTGAGGATGGGGACCTTTGGGCTAGAAGTGTCTTAGCAGAAGGGAAAGTTTGTGCAGTTGAAAACTGGAAGAGGATAGGATTTCACAGAGCCCAGGAAGCACAAGTCTAGACTAGAGAGATAGAAAGTTAAAGTTAATGTCAGGCATGTAGAGATGGATCTTCTATTTCAGGGTGCCAGTGATTTTTAAACTTTAAAATTTTTAAGGTAAAAGAGGATTATCCCTATACATTAATTGACTAATTAATTAATTAAACATGTCAGATCAACATGTTGTCAGTCTGTGAATCTTCTGACATATCCCTATGCTATATGATGATGGGGTTAATGATGCCCATCCCTGCCTCCCCCAAGTCACACAAGTGGCAGAGGCTTGTACCCATATAAACCTGCAGACAAATGACAGTGGAAGCTATTAAGGAGAATTGCTATTAAGTAAAGTATCCCTACTAATCTTCCAGGCTAGATGGCTTCCCACTCACATCTTTATTTAAAATCTTGCTGAAATAAAGTGTTAATAATATCATCTATAAGGGGTGGAGGGATGGTTCTGTCAGTCAAGTTTGCCATGTAAATATGAGGAACTGCGGTCAATTTCTACAAAAGTCAAGTTTGGTGGCACATGCTTATAATCTGTATGATGTCAACAAAGAGACAGGTGGGTCCCAGAGGTCTCTAGGGCCCACTGGTCAGCGAGCTTCATCGATTTGGTGATCTCCAACAAAAAGAAACCATGCCTTAGTTAAAAAAGGATCGACAGTGCCTAAGGAACAGCACCTGAAGTTGTCCTATAGCCCTGCATACAATATCACAAGTAGGTTTATTCATGCACATAGAAAACACCACCACTCACATGTGCACAGCACATGTGGAACAGAGCAGAAAAGTCATTTGTCTGAAGTAGGAATTGTTGGGGGAGCCAAGACTTGAACCCACTGACAGAGAGACTCACATAAAGAGAGCATGGGAACACATAGTCCTTGCTTTAACTTTAAAATCCAAGACCCTAGGGTGCATAGTAGTTAATGAAAGGAATCCATCTCTCTGCTGACATCAATGCCATTGCTCTGGTGATATTTGGGGTATTAATTTAGGACTCAGAGAACTTAAACTATAAGTGCTTCTCAGAGGTAAATGTATGTGCTTGTCAGAGGGAGCAGAGTAGAATCTAGCATTAATAGTCACCAAAGTATTCTGATATTTTTGTTCTTTGTGGAAATCATATTATTCAGAGATGATGTTACAGGAGAAAAACTCGTTGAATTATGGTTTGAATTATAAATACTCGCTGAATTATAATGTCTGTATCTCTGCTAGTCCGAAGGACAGTGACAAATGGCAAAGATTGGGCATTTTTCCCACAGGCATTTATGATACAAAGGTAGAAGTTTTAATTTGGGGTCAGTGAAAGACACTAGTATATCTGCGCACTTCCTAGACTTGATATTGCACAGTTTCCTTACAAAAGAGTATAGATTCCTTTTATATTCTTATCCTTCTCACATGGCATGATTCAATGAAAGAAAAAAAAAGTTAATAAAATTCACTGTTCTCTGAAAGCCAGAGAGCCATGGTTTCTTATTTTGAGACATTTGGCAAATCTCATTTTCCTACAGATGTTGTTGGACATAAATTGATGTTTTCAAGAAGCAAATAGAATATTCTGCAATGTTCAGAATTAAGGAGTTCAATGTGATCAGATGGAGCTTTGTCAGACTGAAGCATCTGCATTAACGTATGCCATACAAGTAAAAGTCTAAGCGTTGCGCTTCTTCCTCGCTAATCAATGAAGATTAATATTCTATGGGAACCTGATTTTGTAGATGAGGTTCAGCCACACTATTTCTCCTACCAATTTTTCCTCCTGGTAAATAAATCATCTTTATTGTGCTGTATGAATTTACTTGCCTCTTTTAATAGGCTTTGTAAGAATAATGCTTCCTTTGATTATATTATATTTTTAAACGCATGCAAGTGTGGAATGTGGTTATGCTGCTGGGGGTGGGGAGGGTGGTGAGGAATGGAGGACTTGCTGAATATATCAGTTTTATCAGTGCATCCCCTGTGTGTTAAAGCAGATGAAGCAATGCCCATGCATCCAGGGAGTCTCCCCAGCAAATTGCCGAGTGTTTGCTGGGATAAAAATGGTCCCTACCTCTGCCTCATATCAAACTTTTCCTGCAGAAGAAGATTAAATTATTCCAAAAGGACTTGATCTTTATAAAACTATTTATAAAACTATTCTGGCTGCTATTTTGAATCCTTTTTATCTTCAAGGTGTTGGCTAGTTTATTTGATTTTTTTTCTCCCCAAGGAGGGAAATAAACTTTATAATTCCGGCACTATCATCCACACATAGATTGATCTGCTGAATTGAAAAGCTGCTGACTGTGGACTTTGCAGCTACTGCAGGTGGTCTCATTCACAATTAATAGAGTGTATTCTCATGCTGCCTCTCTACAGGTTTAACCCTGAAAGGACAGTTACTGTTTGGCATATACACAGCGAACTTTAGTAACACACAGGAAGGGAAAAAGAAGAGTAGGGAAGACAGGTAGGAAAGAGGAAAGGTTGGCAGGATGTAGGACAGGAGAGGTGATGATGAATAGATAGATAGATAAATAAATAGATAGATAGATAGATAGATAGATAGATAGATAGATAGATTAGATAGATAGATTAGATAGATTAGATAGATAGATGGATAGATAAATAGGCAGATAGATAGACAGTTGATAGATTAGATAGATAGATGGATAGATAGTGATAGATAGATAGATAGATAGATAGATAGATAGATAGATAGATGATAGATAGGTAGATAAATGATAGATAGACAAAATGAGTCCGAGACAAACTATATACACATACAGATAGGCAGAGAAAGAGAGGGAGTTGTGGGGAGAAGATAGAGAGAAAGAGGAAAATGTGGAGAAAAGCAGGGGAGAGAAGCATTTTAATAGGAACAGAAAGTGCTTTATGATCCTATGCATTAGTCCAAGTCATTAATTGTTAATGTCACTGATGAGAAGACATCAGAACCTCCTTAGCTTTCTACATCTCTGTGTGCCCTATATCGCTTACTATAAGCAGAATGATCCTCCAAAGACATGTTCATGGAGTTAAAGCCTGACGGTTGCCAGTTCAGAAACTAAAACCTCTACTCTGTGTGTAGATATTTTAAAAATCTTGGGTCTGAAAATAAGGTTCTGTCTGTGGTAGTGCATGTGTGCATGCAGATACCAGTGTACACACACATGCATGGGGGTGGGGAAAGAGAAACTTGGGGGTGGAGTGAGAGAGAGATGGAAAGAGGGAGAGGGCAAGAGAGAGGGAGAGGGCAAGAGAGAGGGAGAGGGTGAGGGTGAGGGAGAGGGAGAGGGAGAGGTAAAGGGAGAAAGAAATAAGGTTCCAAGTACCTTAAAGAAGAACACCAGGTCCAAGCTGTTTTGCTCATATCAATGAATAGTCATCTTTTCTGGGCATTGTTAGTTAGTTGTGTAGCAGGACTTGAGGTGAGAGGAGCCAGAGGGACTGAGAGATGGTGCTACTTAGGTGATTTAACTGATAACCTCTAAGAGGAACTGAATGTGGTTCTCTGCTGGCATTTGCACCTCCATATGCTGCCTGGAAGTTGCTACTGATGATGTCACATAAACAGGAACTTAGACCCACCTAACTCAATATAGTGAAGTTATCGAGAGTTGGACAGGGTGGACTATAAAATACACTGACTAGTCTGTCAGTTCAACCTTTAGGTCTCTATAAACATAAATATTATTTACTTGGTCATCTAACAGTAAACAATCACAATGAGCAACAGTGAAGATACTTATAAAGCAAAGAGCTGAAACTTCATCTCATTCTTTGCCGGGGACTTTCTTCTGTTTACAGTGCCATCCACCACTTCTGTCCACTAGTGCCTACAAGGGAATTGTTTTATATTGCTGACATTTGATCATGTAAGCCCACAAAGGCAACAATCTATTGTGCTTCAAGTACAGATCCATTTGAGAGTGTGTAATGTACATGAATTTCATACTGAGTACTATAGTATAGTTTTACTGGATGCATTTTGAAGATGCTTGAACATGAATATGTAGAGAGATATCATGTGGGTGTGTGTGCACACATACACCTGTGCACATGTATATGTGTACAGTGTATATGGAAGACATTGCACTACCCTTGCTATTGTTCTTCAGATGTTGTCCACCTTGGATTTTTTGAGGCACCTTCTCTTATTAGCTCTAAATTCATCAAGTAGGTTAGACTGGTTGTCTACTGAGCCTGCAGGATTTTTCCGTCTCTACCTCCCTAACCCGAGATTTCAAACACACAGTAGGTCTGGTTTTCAGTTTGTGGTATCTAATTCAGGTCTTCATGTTTGCAAGGCAAAGCTTTACATACTGAGTTATCACTCCAGCCCATAATTATAGGCTTAAAATAAGGAAATTATGGGCCGGAGTGACAACTCTATATGGCTCGTCAATTGTGTCTTCATTGATTTTCATACTCACTCTCTTATTGAAAAACATTATAAGTTTCCACTACCATGTTTTGACAAATACTTCATGACCAATTTATATGGTAGTCTTGTAAGATGTATTTCTTAGGGCTGGAGAGATAGCTCCAGGCTTAATAATGCATGTAATGAACCAATGAGGAACAGACGTCAGCTCCCCAGTAACTATATAGATGCTCAGTACACCTCTATATGTCTGTAACCTGGTGGCAGGGGAGAAGGATGGAGACAGATAAATCTTTGGTGGTCACCTAACCAAAACATGGCGAGCTCCAGTAACAGTGAGAGACTGTCTCGAGGCAATAATGTGGAAAATGATGGAAGAAGAGACACAATGTCCTTCTCCAGCCACCATATGCTCTTTCTTAAGTGAGTGAATACAGGGACACACACAGACACGGACGCACACACACATGCACAACATAACCTTTTTGCCAGGGAGGTTTAAGGTCTCAGGAACAACCCTCTAAATCCCTACCCTTGAGAAGGAAGGGTATGCTTTTGCTATACTTTAATAAAGGCATCTCAGTGGACCATGCAGTTTGCATGAGTGAGTGCTGTTCATTTGAAGAAGCACTCAAGCAATGCGGAAATCCGCACTGGTGCGTGCTTCCAAATGCAAGGGACATGGCGAGCCTAATGAGAAATCACGTGCTGCTGATTCCTCACCTGCAACCTAGTCTTTCTCCTCTGGCATTTGAATGCTTCCCGAATACCTTCCTCTCTCTGCACTGTCCCTCCAAAGCTGAACACAGAAAGCCTTCTGCCTCCTTCCCTTCCTGGCAGGAATGAGCTTCTTAGCCGGTGCAGCTTGTCCCCTCACACTGCTCTCCCCACTTGAGATTTGGGATAGAAATGCATAAATGCATTGTACTGTATACACACATGCATTCATACATACACAGAGAGAGGGGGAGGGGAGGGAGACGAAGAGGGAGAGGTGGGAGAGAGATGGGCAGAAGTGAAGCCCTGTTGTGATGCACGTAGGTAGCTGTTGCTTCCCACACACTGGTAGCATCTCTACCTCCTTCTCCCACTCTCTTTATTCTTGGGTGTGAGCACCCAGGTGGGAGCATGCAGAAGTGTTAAATACCCATGTGAATTGGTTGGAGTGTGGAGTTGGAACAAACCAAATATATAATATTGTCTGGATGAAAGGTATTGATTAACTTTGAAGCAATCTAGATGTTTATTGGTGTGGGGTTTTTTGTTTGTTTGTTTGTTTGTTTGTTTGTTGAGACAACAGTTTCTCTATGTAGCTCTTGCTGTCCCGAAACTAGCTCTGTTGACTAGGTTTGCCTCTAACTCACAGATCTCCCAAGATCTGTCTCCTGAGTGCTGGGATGAAAGGTGTGCCCTAGCCCCTGCTAGCCTAGATGGGATTGAACATTAGCTATGTAAAGAATGCTTCTTCAGTGCACCAACTGAACTGATTGCTTTAAAATGATGTTAGTCAATGTTCCTTAAAGAGGATTTTAAAAGACACACACCTTTTATGTCATTTTTATTTCTATCAGCATATATTCATTGCATACAATATGATGCAAACCATATAGTGGGTTCTGTTATAACATTTTCAGGCAAATGCAGCATACAGTCTAATCATACTCCTGATACTCGATCTATCCTCCCCTCCCCACAACTCTGATCCCCTTCCTCCTCATAACGCACCATTTCTTTTCTCCTGCCTTTCCCCCCATTTGAACCTAGATGCTGTATAAAAGAGGGAAGATGAGACATTTGCCTTTCTGAGTCTTGTTTATTTGGCCTAACGTGATGGTTGTCAGCTGTCTCTTCTGGGTTCGGTGCTATTGTTTTAATGCACAAAGCAGTTCTGTGTTCTTTTGGGGTTATATCTGTTTTTCTTCTTCTTTTTTTGTCTCTGTTTCTTGTTTGTTTTTAAGAGGAGTCTATAGCTCAGGCTAACCTCAATTGTATGATCTTCTTGTCTCAGCCTCTGGATTTGCTAGGATAACATATCCCCTATTTCCCTGTGGTGTGCTCTCTTTTTATTGTTCAAGAGAAAGGTCCAAGTAGGAATGAACATCCTGACCCCTATTATGTTTGCTGATTCCCAGGATCCTTTATGGGTGTTAGCATAGTTATGAAAATTATGTACAAAGCCCTTACCATTGTGATCCTCACACTTTTATGGAAAACAGACGCTAATTTTTTCTTATTGCTGGTATAGTGGTACATGCTTACAATGAAGCAGATGATTGGTGTCTGCCAGTAGATCAGGAGTTGGAAGCCAGTGTTTTGTGAACTGAGACTCTAAGGTCAGAGTCTTTGCTGAGTGATTTTGATTGGTGCTGCTGGAGGAAACAGGTTTTGAGCAATGAAACTAGGCTTACATACACCCCTAAGATGTCTTCTGTGGTTACTACAAGGCTTAGAAGTTCTACTATCATGTTTCTTATATGGGTCTTTCTCGAATGCTTGCTCAAGGCAAAGTTCCTGGTTTCCCCCAGGCTATGCAATTCAACAGAAAATGAGGTAGGACCCCCAAAAGGAAACATGACTGTTGCATTTTCTGATCTTGTCAATGAAATTACCATTATTCTGCCTGTTAACTATGTTAATTAATTAGGTTCATGTTTTTAGTGTACAAAGATTGACACAAGGACATAAGTCACTAAGAACGTCACAGGGTCTGCACACTACATTCCTTTAATGGCTGTCCTGAGGAATGAGATCTGCCTCTGTGGTTAAAACTAGGAGGTTTGAAGACTGGAATTCAGATTCCTAAGAACCCACATAAGTCCACAGGGAGCATGGCAGCTTGTATGTGATTCCAAGTCTCAGAAGGTAGGAGAGAGGTCCCTAGAGCAAGCAGGTCATCAACCCTTATTATAGTGACAAGCTTAGTGCAGAGACCACCTCAAAGAATAAAGTGAAAAGTGATCGGGAAGAATCTCAGGTTAGCCTTGAACCTCCCTATGCACACATGCACATCTGTGCTCACATATGAGCATGTGGGCATATATAAAAGTACACCACCTACACAGACAACACACACACACACACACACGGAGAAGAGGGGGAGACCAACACCTACCCTGATATTCAGAAATAGAATAAAATTTACTGAAGACTAAAGTTTGGCCCAAATTCTTATTAAGTTATAATGAGAACAACTCACCTTCATTGAGCAAGTGTTGAGTCCCAGTAATGGAGACAAATATATCATGGACATCTCATGACTCAGTCCCCAGAGCTCCCTGCTCATAGTGGATACAGTGCATGTCCATTTCATTGATGAAGACACAGAAGCATCAGCAGCCATAGCCTCTGAAATTCATTGTGCAATGCACTATTCCCCAACTATTCTCTCCCAACTCTCTGTACTTTAGACCATGATTCGTATCTTCTGAAATACAAAGAGGGCATCTACATATCCAGGCCCACACTCATCATCATCCCTGATAGATGTCTCAGAGGGAAGGGCAAGATCTCATTCTCTCAAAAGGGACATGAACCAGGAGAGTTCTCTAGAGTGCTCCTATGGCAAATGCATTATAGTTCATGGTCAGTGCTCCCAGTGGGGTTGGCAAGCTCATAGTCACAGACACCGGCATCTCTCATCTTCCAAATTTCCCCTCTCAAACCAATTTATTGCAATGAATAAACTTTATTCTGATTTATTGGACCAAATCCTCACTTCACAAGCAAATAAGCAGGCAATAAATAGTCGAGCTTAAGGCTTGTTGCTGTTCCAGCTTACTGTACATTTCCATTCAACAAATCTATTAAAACTGAAAACTGAATGTTTTGGAAAAGAAGAATGAAACCCCAGTACTGGTCAAGGACCGGAGAGTTGGAAAATGTGGTTCATGTTGACAGGATAGGATTCCAGCAGGGCTTCCATTAGAGGGGTCATTAGGCAGCTCTCTACTCATGTTAGGGTGATGGAAGACGAAAAGGACTCTGGGAATGTCACCAAGTATTTGACTGGTGTCACTGATAACCCTCTTTGTGCCAAGATTGCTGATAGGCATATCATGACACATGGGACAAAGGCCATCTCCTTAAGGTTTGCTTAGTCTAATGGGAGCTGCCAGTGGTGATTTAAATAAATCCATGCTGTATAGTAAACACAGGAAACTTGACCTTCACTGAGAGTGCTTCTCTGCGAAGACTTCTTGGAAGAGTTGTCTAAGCTGATGTCTATCAACCAGGAAAGCATTTGACAAATGTGGGTAAGAGAAGGGATAGCTTGCCAAGCACCAAGCTAAAAAGCAACTAAAATCATGATGTGTCCATGGAATTCTGCAAGTTGAGTGACACTGATAGAAAGAATATGAGGTGGGCAGAGGGAGATGAGGCAGAGGTGGTGGGAAGGGAAACAGGGTGGGTGTCGAATGTGCAGAGACTTACAAGCCATGTTAATAGTTTAGATTTTATAACAAGTGTAAGGTCATACTTTATTTTTATGTATTTTAATTAATTTATATTACTGTTACTTTTTTGTTGTTGTTTTGTTTTTTTGTTTGTTTGTTTTTTGTTTTATTAGACAGGATCTCTCTGTTTAGTCTTGGCTGTTCCGGAACTCATTCTGTAGACCAGGAAAACCTCAAACTCAGAGATGTTCCTGCCTCTGCCTGCCAAATGCTGGGAACCAAGACGTGCACCAGCAGGCATACATACTCTTGCTTATTTTCAGGGTGTGTTAACGTTCCAACCCAACAGATAAAGTGTTAATGTCAGCAGCCCCATTCATGACAAGAGTGGAAGGAGGAATATGCTTAGCCATGGATCCATCAGTTGCTGTTATTCTGTTCTAGGTCCTAGCATATGGTCTTCTGTGTATTCATCTTATTCCAAGGCTTGCTGTATCAACAGATAGACGCTTTAGAAATATTACACATACATTCACATGATTCTCTAATGTGGTTAATCAATTTTATTTTTATTTTATTCTGTTTGTAATTTAATGATGTGAGGAATGTGTGTGTGCTTGTGATAGAGAGAAAGACAGACGGAGAGACAGAGACAGACTGAGAGATAGACAGAGAGACTGAGACATAAAGAGATTGAGAGATAGAGACACAGAGAGATTGAGAGATAAAGACAGAGAGACAGAGGTAGAAACAGAAAGAGACAAACAAAGAGGCAGAGACAAAGAGAGAGAGGAGACAGAGAATGTGTATATCTGGAGAAAGGACTGATATGTAATAGTGTACATACAGAGATCAGAGGAAATTGTCACGGATACCATTTTTCTTTTCACTACATTTGTTTTGGGGATCAAATTTGGGTCATCAGGCTGTGTACTACCCCCTTTAACACTGGCCCCAATAGCTATAATGTTTTATACTTTGTGTTAAATATGAAGAGAATCTTTAATGGACTTGTAAATAAAGGAGATATTTGGGATAGAGATGGCTCAGAAGTTAAGAGCCCTTGATGTTCCTTCAGAGGATGTGGGTTCAGTTCCAAGCATTCACATGGCAGATCAGATTTCATGGGTTGATGCTCTTCTCTGACATTTATGGGCACCACGCCTTTGCATTGAACACAGACATACAAACAGGTAAAATCATCCACACCCATGATTTTTCATTTTTTTTTTAATTCAAAAGGTAGGTGTTGTTCTCATCTGTAATCTGGATATCTATGATTCAAATACAAACATCTGTAAAACAGAAGTTTAAATACAGACTCTATTGTTTGTAAATATGTACAAGATATATTTCCATAGTTGATGTATTATATGCGTCTTTCCTTTCCTCCTTCTCTGGGGTCTTCTTTTCTCTTCTGTATTCTCATTGTAACAGTAACCTGAAAGTTTACATGTATGTGTGTGGTGTCTGTAGGTTCTCATGTGGTTACAGAAGGGTGGAGTGCCAGTTATCCTCTCTAATTGCTGCCCACCTAAATTTCTGAGATAAGATTTTTCATTGAAATTAGAGTTCACTGAATGGTTCGGCTACTCATGAATGCAATCCAGATATTTCCTTTTGACTTCTCTATCACTGGGTCAGCAGTCCCACATCTCTGTGTCTATCTTTATATTGGTACTAGGAATCTGAAGTCAGGCCCTCAAGTTTGCACAGCCACTTTCTGTCTGTGTCTGTGTGTGTGTGTGTGTGTGTGTGTGTGTGTGTGTGAATTTTAATGCCATCTCCAACAAGGTTATTTATTATGGTCAACTTCCCTCCCATCTCATTTCAAAATATTAATATAAAAATATCCCCTTGCATAAAACAGAAAAACAACCAAATTAGTCCCCGAATGCAGACAAGGGATTGGACTCTAGCACGCAGATGACAGTGTGGAAGCTTTGCTTCAGGTAGAAATGGCAGCCAGCATAGAAACAGTACAGATCCCATTTTTTACAGTGTGCTGATTCATAAATTACTAAAGTGTATTCCTGAGAAATAAATATTTCACCAGCCAGTGACAGACTTATGAGCTAATTAAAATGTGAGCCCATGAAGAAATGGTGCCATTAGCTCAGTTCAGGGGACTGGGAAGCTTGGAGCTCTACTGCTTACTGACTCTGGGTTAGATGGTTACATATGAAAGGAAGGGGGGCAGCTTGCCTAAAGCCCAACTGTGCTTTGGATGAAGGGAGTTTGCTATTGGATATGAAGCATTTAACAAACACTAATGACAATAATTGCTCATGGGAGGAGACATGTGACTATATAGGGTCATTCTAGGTGTATACCGTGGGGGAAGGGGTGGCAGTAATACACCTGAGTTCAATTACCAGCTCTGTCAATGTCTGATGGAGGACTTTGGGTGAGTTGCTTAGATGGTCTGAACCTTGAAGCTATTTTCTATGCCGGAAACATAGAGATGCCTCCTTGCCCAATGGGACTGAGTTTGAAGTGAAGTCATGCTTACAGGTCATTACCGAGGTCCAAGCAAATTCTTGCTCAGCAAATGTTAAATACCAGTGTCGGTCCAAAATCAGCTGTTTAAATCACAAAAGTCCTGTTTAAGTGTCTGGTTTTCTGTTTAAAATGCAGCATCCAGTGGGTTGTCTACTTGTTACTAAATGGTTCTGTTTTGTTTCCACCAAACATGTGAGGGGCACACAATTTGAACACGTTTCTTGGGTTCATAGTCATAAACATCCTGATGTCTTCTGTGTATATACCTTCTTCACATTCACTAAGTTATTGGGAGAAGGGCTTCTCACTCCACAGGGGAAACTGAGGCACAGCATTGCTGGGATTTGCCCTAAGTTACTTTTAAAAGAATCTTCTTGTTTTTTCACCCCAGCCTTAAAGGATCATGAGAAAATAACTTTTCTTTTGATTATTATTTGGGGAGAGAGTTGCTCCAACCAATCCTTGCAGTAACCCCTTTGGTTTAGCCAGAACTGGCCAAGGGAGATTAGTTCATGAAGTCCTCAACTGTGGTCTTTCCCCTACCCTCCCGGGTCTCCCTACAGAGAGGAGATCTCAATGAGCCAGACACAAATGGCTTCTAAAAGCAAAAAAGTATTGCTCAGCATCTTCTGTGGTTTCCTTTCTTCATTGCATTGTCAGCAATGTGTTGTATTATCCATAGAACACATCATCCTGCAGAGGCAAAAAGAGATGATTTTGAAAATAACCACAGTGCAACAATAACATTAACAGTGGCCAGCTCATCAAATGCCTTTGCTGTGCCAGGAGGTCTGCTTAGGCATATTTGCCGGCATAACTGATCCAATGCTAATTCCACAGTCTGTGGTTGTGCCTAACAATCACCCCTATCTTACACATGCATCTTTACCAAAAAGGGGAAAACGAATATCTTATTAGATTAAGGAATAAAATAAAAGCGTTCTGATGGCAAAGACTTATCTTCTTAATGGTTTCAGGGGTCACATGAATATGGTGTATGTCTGTGGTTGTGTGTCTGCTTGTGTGTCTGTGTGAGCTTTTATGTTAACATCAATGTGCCTCTGTGCTTTGCATCAGTGTTTCCATGTATCTGTGAGTATCAGGGAGGTAGATAATGTGTCTCTATGTGGGACCTCATCCCTGTGAATCTGTGCATGTATTTGTTTATCTGTGAGTCTCTGTGTCCTTATATCTCTGTGTGTCTGTATATGTGATTTTCTGTGTGTCTATATGTGTCTCTGTGTGCCATGTTAGTGCATTTGTGTGTTGCTGCTGAGTTTATTGTCTCTGCACCATGATATAGATAAGTTGGGGATCAATTTAGGAATGAATGAAATGACAATTTTATGGTACATATTTGTGTGTGACAGTGTCTACAAATGTGCCTATGGAAGTCATGGGAGAGTCTTGGGCATTGATTTTTGGGTAACTCCCCACTTCGTAGAGAAAGTGCCTTTTGTTGTCATACATAAGTTTGTCTAAAAAAGCCAGTGAATTTTAGATAGCTGCTGGTAGTCTCTGTCTTCTCTCTCATTATTACTGATGTCTGCCTTTTTATGTAGGTTTTAGAAATCCAACAGAGGTCTTGAAACTCTCAAGGCTTTACCAACTCAGCCAAGACCCCAGATGAACAAAAATTTTTCAATGAATTTTGGTTTTGATACTTTTCAGAGATTGGTTTATCGACTACTGTGCAAGTTAACTTCACACATTATGTGTGCATGCCATTGTGTCTGTATTGTTTTTGTGTGTCTGAATATATATATATATATATGTGTGTGTGTGTGTGTGTGTGTGTGTGTGTGTGTGTGTGTGTGTGTGTGACTACTGACTTTAACTCAAAATAGTCTAGAATAACCTAACAAGGAGTCTCTATTCAACAATTAGGTAGCTCAGATTGGCCTATGGGCATATCTGTAAGGGATTGTCTTGATTGTTTATTGGCACTAGAAAGTTCATCCTAATGGGAGTGGCATCATTTTGCAGCAGGTAGTCCTACTTTATATAAGAACTCTAGCTAGCCTTGAACCTTCAGCTTGGACAGCAAGCATCATTCATCTATGATTTTTGCTTCAAACCCTGTTTGAGTTCCTGTCCTGACTTCCCTCAGTGATGGAATTTGACCCAGAATCTTTTGTTTATGTTCTTTGTCACCGTCATAGGAAAAAAACCAATGGATCAAACAAACAAACAAAAACATAGCATCTACATTTTTCTTTGTACCCCTTAGAGGCTGGCTGTACAGTCTGACCAATCATGATAGCATGGGTAAATGCAAATCCAAAGGAATTTGCAAGACTGTAAGGATTTTTTATCAAGCAACACATGAAGCAGTGCACCCTCGGTTGCAAGCTATACCAGAATCACAGCCCTGGCACATGGGGTGTGAGAGCTTATTGCATACATGAACTGAGGGGCTGGCTGCTAACATGCTTTACCTGAAATATGTTTTGTTTCGGGTTTTGGGGGGGGGGGGGGCTCATCTTTTCTCTGCCAATTTCCCCTATAGCAGACGTTTCCTGGATAGGGATTCTTCAGTGCTGCAGCAGCTCTAGGCTAATTTTCCTCCAAATTGTTGGTCCTCATAGAAAACAAACACACATGCCTCCATCCTTAAAATTCCAGGCAGAAAGCAAAACCAGGAATGATTTCGTTCAAAGAATGAATGCATGTGTTAAATATCAGAAATTGTTATAATCCTTCTGCATAAACTAACTCATTAGTTCTCTCAGTTCTTCTAGTAATCCTAAAAAAATCACAATTACTAATCTAAGTGCTGTGAAATATAAATCTGTGTGTTCTAACTCTACCAGCTGCATTTTGATGTGATATTCAGGTGCAGTGTGCTTGCATGTGTTAGCTGTTCTGCATGTAACAAGGCAGTCCATGCACAGTGGTCTCTGAGAGTAAACTTGTGCTGTTTCTGCACATGCGAGGTCACATGGGGCTGGGCAAGACTGGAAGGATTTCATCAGGCAATCAAGGATTCTGGGGTGTCTATTGCTAAGAATGGCGGGATATATTTGTAGTCCTGTTGGTGTGGAACGGAGACAGGTGGATTCTTCATTCTTTCTTGCCTGCTAGCCTAGCCTACTCAGTGATTCATTGGCCAGTGAGAGACCCTATCTCAAAAAAAGGGGAGAGGGGATGCTGGAAAGGGTCAGCTGACAAGAACATTTGTTGCTCTTATAGAAGACTAGAAGGTCAGTGCCCAGCACCCACATGGTAGCTAACAACTGTCTTGTAACTCTAATTCCAGGGAACCCAATTTCTTCCTCTGACTTCGGGGGCTTTGGAAAATCATGAGATGCATGATGCACATGCAGCCATGGAAGGCAAATCACTCATAAAATATTTTTTTTCTAAAGAGGTGTGCTAGAATAATTGATTAGTGGTCAAGAGCATTTACAATTCTTTCGGTGTGCCCGAGGTTGGTTGTCAGCAGTCACATGGTCCAAGGAATAGAATACTTGCTTATAGCTTCTGAGCATAGCGGGCACGCAGGCTGTACACACATAAATAAAGGCAAAACAAAAATATACCTAAAAACATTATCAAAGCTTTCAAAATATGGATGGTGACAGTGCCAGCCACTAAGGAATGCAAGCCAAGATTGCATTCTGGCCTTCACATGTCTGCATGTATTCTCACATGAACTCATGTATGCACATGCACACCCACAAACAGTTGTGTATGTATGCACACATGTGCATACACATATACACACATGTGCATATCCATGTACACAGAGAGAAAGAGAGGCAGAGAGAAAAAACAAGAGGAAGACACACACACACACACACACACACACACACACACACACAAAGAGATTGATTGATTCTAGGTCTCATAAAAAATATCATAAGAGTTATCCGTGGACTGAAATAACTGTCTTCAGGTTAAAGATCAGGCCTGTTTGGAGTGGACACAGAACTAAAAAATAAACATATTAGTTCTCTTAGTTTTAATCAGATGGGTACTTAGAAAGGAAGAACTTTGTGGATTCAAATAGTCCTTTTATTCTCAAAATAATAGCTTCTGGTTTGACAGTAGCTACTTCTGTCTCCTGTCCTGGCTTACCACTTTGTCTGTATTGCTCTTTCCAGAGAGATTTTACAATCTCTACTTTATAGTAAGGGAGAGATGCTGGGAAGGCAGAAACAAGTCTCTGGAAGTGAAGGAGTTTACAAATGGCGAAAGGGGTTTGGACTGGATTTTGACTGAACCTGAAAACCTGTTTGTACACTGTCCTTGTCAGCTGAAGTCTCAGGCTCTCACCAGAGAGGGAGCATGGCTGGCATGTGGAGGAGGGAGGCAGGGATACGGGTTCAGCCTTCTCAACTCTCATGAAGATGAGCTTCTTGTGATCTGTCTACTGAATATTTAGATAACATGAAATCAAGTATTGAAGGAGAATTTCTTTGACACTGTCTGTGTTGTATTTCTAGAGAGGGCTTCAGCAAGAACATAAATGGTTTTAACCCATCTGCACACTCGGGTCAGTTGGGGTGCTTCAAAACACACAGATGCCTGGGATACCCATGTTTAATGCAAAATTAGTACCTGTGAGATGGAAGTGAACTTTTGTCCCCTGATGGATAGACAGTTCACATACATGTGCCAAATGGTAAATGTAATAAAATGTAAAGAAATCCTGCTGTATGTTACAACTGTACCCACTTCTAGTTTTGCATTTGTTGCTGTGGTAAAACATTTTACACAAAAGCATCTAGGAGAGAAATGGTTTGTTTGGGTTAGACTTTCAGGTCCAGAGTCTGTTACTCAGGAAAATTGGTGTCAACTCCAGGTAGAAGCTTGGGTGTCAAAAAACATGGAAGAATCTTGTTTTTTTGGTTCACTTCCCACTCACAGGATTCCAAGTTGTGGCAAGTTGTTATTTAAAATTAAACACCGTAGTCACTCTGACAATTAAAGTTCACCATTCGAATATTCCATGAGGATAGAAAACACTCCTAGAATGCTCCATATTCTGCTTTTCTGAGTAGGCTAACAACAGCAAGGTCATCAAAGCTTAAATATATACATAATGAAATGCATATGCATATAGATAGATAGATAGATAGATAGATAGATGATAGATAGATAGATAGATAGATAGATAGATAGACAGACAGACAGGTGTGTGGGTGGGTGGGCGAGTTGGTGGATGAATGGTGGGAGGTAGGGATGGATAGATGGATGGATGGATGGATGGATGGATGGATGGATGGATGGATGGATGGATATACATACATATGCATACATATCTCAGTAACTGCCAAGGCTTCAGCAGTGTCCTGACTGTGCAAAGTATGCCCTCTGCACAGACTGCATTTCTGTTCTTATGGCTGATAAATCCATGAACTAGAAATAGAAAATAAGCCATCAGCTGTCCCAGCCCCTCTTGCTTCTTTGATTCACAGAAGTGACCTCATTCTTGCAAAACCAGGTTCTGATATCATGATTTATATGCATACAAAATGCAGTTTTTAATATCAGAATTAATGACCTAGAAAGAGAGTTGAGT
This sequence comes from Micromys minutus, assembly GCF_963924665.1. Classification (NCBI taxonomy): domain Eukaryota; kingdom Metazoa; phylum Chordata; class Mammalia; order Rodentia; family Muridae; genus Micromys; species Micromys minutus. The sequence continues at coordinate 19,991,877 of NC_137966.1, forward strand.
ATCAGATATTCAAGACTTTAGGAGGAAAAAAAAAGATGGGAAGAGCGACTATCTAATTTTTTTAAATTATATTCATTGTCAGAAAAATTATATTTGGGGCAGAATATTGCTTCGCATGTGAGGCTTTGAGAGGGATAGGTACAAGCTTTGGCTGATCCAGTGTGCTCTGTCTGTGGGTCAGTGAGTTTGATGGGAGAGATGAATGGTAACTGAAGACCAAGGCAGGGCTCCAGATCTTTTGTGCCATGGAGAAGTAGCGGAGTGACATTGAAGTAAAGCAAACTGTCCCACAGTAACCCCCTCATCTCCATAAGCAAAGAATCAATGGCAAGAATGAAAAAAATAATCAGAAGGCAGGTGACCTAGGTCTAATAAACAACAAAGGATGCTTCCCCCTTCAGCCCTGAGATGGCATCTCAGAGTGCACTGGCCCCGGCGGAAGGCAAAAGGAGAACTGTTGGTCTTTCAAAACGACTCTGGTTTGATATGCACTTAATGTTTCCATGGATGATGTATAATTGCACCATTTAAAAAGGGACTAATTGATCTGCTCTGCCAAGGCGTTAGGTGGAGGAAGAGATGACAGAGTGAAAAACAGAGAAAGGTTTTCTTGTGTGGCTCTCCTTGCACTCCCGAACACAGTGTTCATTTTGAAATATCATGGCTAATCCAGAAATATACAGCTAAACAGAAACATAACATCAGCTCCAAATATGAATACATGATACCATACTTAATATGTCAGTGTACCTGTCAGGTTGATAGCATTAGGCTCCGCGGCATTCAATTCCAAGCCTTGCAATATTTGAAGTCTGATATTGTGCCTCACTAAATTTAATACATGGGCCCCAGTAATGGAGGGAATCACGTTAGCACTTGGCAGTTTGTTATGCTGTATAAAATTGACTGCCCTGCAAATGCAATAGCGATCATAAAAACAGTGGTCAGCAGAGAGAGGCCGAATGCATTTCTGGGGTTTCTATAAAGGTCCAGATGAAATTTATTGAGATTTCTTTTCTTTTTCTTTTCTTTTCTTTTTTTTTTTTGCCATTTGGGTGATGATCAATAGAACTCTAATCATTTGTTGCGAGGACGCTCTCCGGGGAGATGGCATTTGGCTGTGAAACTTTGGAAATGTAGAGAATAGCCTAAGCAAAATGCTCATCCCTTGTATATGGACTCGTCCCAGCTGTTCATGTCAGTCAGAGAGAGGATTTACCGTGATGGAGATCGTTTCTTGAGGCACTGAGGGTGCCATCTATCCAATTACTGTTAAGTGCTCCTGCCCTCTCCAAGTTGGATCCACAATCATTTCATCCCATCCCTGTTTTCAGACTTGGGTGGCAGGTTTGTTTTTTCGTTTCATTCAGTTTCCAAATAGCTGCTCTATTTTCTTAATGCTCACTGATTCTCTCACTTCCTCTGTCAGAAAACTGTGTTTTTTCAAAGAAAGGAAAAGGAATGCACTGAACCTCCATCCATATGTGCACAGCCTAGAATCCTGGCTGCGCCAAGCAGAGTCTGTGTGGCGCTGAGGATGCTGCAGCAGCTGGAGATGGTGTGGATGCTGCAAGGCAACCAGGGCTGCTGGTTCCGGTTAGGGACCTATCTGATATTCAGTAGCTTGTAATTGACATAGTTTCAGTGCACAGCAGCCAGGACACCCACTAAAGTGTCACAAGGCAGCAGACCCTCCCTCGCTCTATTGTTAGGGTTTTCTCCTATGGTTTTGTTATTGTTTGATTTTGTTTCAATTTTGATCAGCTGCATTCTCTGAGAAGTGATCGCTCTTTACAGATTGAGTTGTCCTGCCGATAGTACAGCTATGTTCTGAGGTGGACAAATGTGCACACACACACACCCACACACACACACACACACACACACACAGAGGCACACACTGTTCAAACATAATATGCTTGTCTCACAAGCATGAGGACTTATTTTCCTCTAGCACCCATATTAAAATATCTGAGCACAACATGGCGTGCCTGTAACCCCAGCATTGTGCTCCCAGGAACTTGCTGGCCCGCCATACTACGTGAATTGGTGATCTCTATGATCAGTGGGATGTCTGATCTTAAAAACAAGGTCAAGAGGAAATTTAAGAAGATAGCCCACATCCATCTTTGGCCTACATACACACACACACACACATACACACACACACACACACACACACACACACACATACACACACACACACACACACACACACAAAAACACACATGCAGACAGAAAGAGAGAGGGAGAGAGGGATGCAAGGAGGGAGGGAGGGAGGGAGGGAGATGGATTGGGGGGAAGAGAGGAGGGAGTTAAGGAAACTTTCTTTTAAGTCTAAGTAACCCTGCCCTTCTTACATGCAGTTCAGCACTTCCCTGTGACCTTGACATGGAAACACATATCCTCTGTAGAGTGAGCACGGAGACTAGGCACAGCAGAACAATTTGTTTTCCTTGAGCACACACAAAGTAAGATTTATAGGTTTGTATCTCTGAAGACATTTCTTACATTGCTTCTGAGCTGTGGCAGATTAAAGGGACCTGTGAATTGGAAGGGGGGTGTGTTTTGGTAATGAGGGAAAAGAGACAGAGCAATAAGAAGATAATTAAGGTAACAACTTGTGAAAAATTAAAGTGTTTCCAGCTTTCATTTTTGAATCTCTGAGCATAAACTCTGTAGTTGTTAATGTAATTGTTGCTGTCCACTGCATCCCTGAAGAATATTGGGAATTAATCACCTGGATTGTTGCAACAAGAGATAAAACTAGAGCAAATGGAAATTTCCCCAATTTAACCCTGACTCCCTCCTAATATGACATGATTAACATTTTTCATTTAACAGTGTGTACTCATTCACGAGGCCTTGCAATACGCTACTTCTTTTGGTCTTTTTGACAGAGCAGTGATCTTTTACAGGTTTCTTAGACAGAGAGAAGTTCAAACTCATCTCTGAGGTTCCTAACAGTTTCGTGTGTGACACAGTGCTTCATGTGCATTAGGTCACCAGAGTAGAATTGTCCTTTTCTAAAAACGTATGTGAAAGATGGATGGATGGATGGATGGATGGATGGATGGATGGGTGAGTGGGTGGATACATACATACATACATACATACATACATACATACATACATAGAAAATATATTCACCTACGTGTTTATGTTTCAGGGTATACCTAAAGGTGTGATTGCATATGTAGGACAACATTGGGTGCAATTCCTTTTGGTGTGCTCTCCATTCTGGTATATAATTTGTTGTTGTTCTCATCTTATTTTATACATTGTGTGCATTTGTGTGTGTGTGTGTGTGTGTGTGTGTGTGTGTGTGTGTGTGTGTGTGTGTGTGAAGAGAGCACATGCCAGCCTTCTGAGTGAGATCAGAGCACAACCCAAGGGAGTCTGTTCTCTCTACCATGAGTCCTAGGCATTGGTGGAAGGTCATCCAATTTAGTGGCAGGGTCATCTGCTCACTGAGCCTCTCCCCAGATATTTATGAGTACCATCGTTTGTGTACCATCTATTTGTATACTCACAGGCTTGCCTGTAAGGTCACTTCTAGGGAATTTAATCCAGGTCATCATGCTTGACAGGAAGGGTCGTTATTGCTGATCATTTCTGCTCTCAGAACTCATTCATTAGGCTAGGCTGGCTGGTTAGAGGATCTACTTGAAGGATCCACTTTCCCCCACCTCCACGTTGTTGTGGTTCCACTGCCTTGTTGTTGTGGTTACAAGACTGTACCACAGAGCTTTGGCTTTTTATTTGCCACCTGGGAATTAAACTCAAGCCCACACCTTTGTGCTGCCAGAACAGCAGCGGCTGAGCCATCGCCCCAGGCAAAGGTGGAAGTTTTTTTCTTGTTGCGGCTGTTGTTTTGACCAGCCAAACTTTCTGAGGAGTGCAGACTTGTCTCCGGGAAACTCAAAGCTGGCTGGAAACTCTGGAGGTTCCTCAGAGCGGTGCTTGTGGCTGACTGTGTGGAACACAGAAAGCACCTTCTAGCCGAGAATGTCAGCACAATGGGATGCTCAGGCAGGTTTGATGCTGAATTCTCATGCACAAAAACAACCCTCACACCCCTCCCCTCATTTCAAAAGAAAGAGGCCTACCTTTTCTCTGCCGTGTCTAAAGCCGTTGTGAGTGAGCCAGTGTTGAAGTCAGACAGAAACGGAACTGTGAGAGTAGTTAACTGGGACTTTCCTAAGAGGAAGATGCCCAGTGCCCAGGATTCCTTTCTCTCTGCTTTGTTTGCTTGGTTTTGTTTTTTTCCACGCTTTAAAAAAAAAAAAATGTGCCAGGAGAGGAAATTTCCCCATTTTTGAAAGAAAAAAGAATGGAGAGTTTTAGGGTTAGATTTCTATCCTTTGGGGCCTAGCTGGGAACCTTTTCTCCCTAGGTCTGTGGCTGTGGCACATGTAGAGGTGGCCTTTAGTGTATTTCCTTAAGCTGTGACCTGCAAGCTTAGACCTTCTGCTTGCCTGTTAAATGTACTCATTTTGCAAGTGATAAAAAAAAAAAAAATCACAACCAGCAGGAGGAACCCGCAGAAATGTCTCTTTAGATCATTTGCCCTCTGTTCAGGGTTTCCGGATAAGATTTCAATCACAAAGTCAGAAGAACTTTCTTTGTGTTGTACGTTGAGGCATATGCAATAGTGATGGTACATGTGTTTCATTCATGTGTGGTTTATGTGGTGGTAGTAGTGATAGTGAACAAGAACCTGTGTGTCTGTGTGTATGTGTATGATGCATACATAATATAATATATAACATATATATGCATCAAATAAACATACACACATCAATATATATGTGTGTGTATATGATATTCATGTTATGTATGTATTGTGTGCGCACGAGTACACATCTATATCCTTCCCTGTGTGCTTACAGAAGGATAAGTGTCTTCCTCTATCATTCACTTATCTTGAGACAAGATCTCTTATGGAGCTGGGAACTCATGATTTTAGCTGTGCTGTCTGGCCAGGAAACTCTTAGGATCTCTTTGTGTCTTTCCTCCAGTGATAGTTACCGGTAAGCATGACCATGCCTGGCTTTTTACATGGATGATAGAGATTCAAAATTCTATGTCTCATGTCCACAGAACAAGTGTTTTTATTCAGTAAGCCATCCTCTCAGCTCCCCATCTCTTTTGCAAGAAACTGGACCAAGATTAGTTCTTCTTCTATTGTCAACGTGGCAGGTAGTAGTCACAAATGGTAAAGGATTTGAATTTAAGTGAAAATCATCACTCAAATGTAGCCAGGCTATAATGAATGTACTCTGTGGTCCTTTGTACCTAACAGCCACCTTACTGGATGAAGGCGGAATGAGATTCAGTACTGGGTCACTCTAGTTTTATTTTTGTGGCTGTGGTAAAGCTCCCTGCCTAAAAGCAACTTAGGAGAAAGAAAGGTTTATTTTGGCTTACAATTCTAGACTGAAGTCCACTATTGTGGGGAAGTCAAGTCAGGAAACTCAAAGTTTTAGTCATTTCACATCCATAGTGAATAGAGAATAAATATATACTTGTTTGTATTTGCTTGTATTGCTCAATGCAACTTCTCTCCTGTTACATGGTTTAGTAGTCCCTGCCTAGGGAATGGTGCCACCTACAGTGGGCTGGGTCTTCCCACATTAATTACCTTAAGACAATCCCTCATGGACATGCCCAGAAGCCAACAGGATGTAGATACCCTGTCACTGCGCCTCTCTTCATGGGTAATTCTATGTTGTGTTGATCTGGGTTAACAAAGCTAACAATTACACTTTCCCAAGGTTGCATAACAGAACTTCCACCTCAGTTTTGATTTTAAAAAATAGTTTTAGAAAGAAGGGAGACTCAGAGGTCTGATACACTAAGTGGAGGAAATAGAAATGCTGTGGACACCAAAAAGGTAATCAGATAATGTGGATGCTAAGATTGGTTTTGAGGACAAGATTGGGCAAAGAGGGCAGAGAGGTGGAACTCTGAAATAAAGAGAAGTAATTGGATGGCTGAGAGAAAGGAAGAAATTGAAAAGAATATCAGAGGCTGCACAAGACTTTCCATCTTGTAGACATCTTGGCTTTGCCATTCTTTCCCTTGTTTTCTGAATAACAGGTTTACTTCCCAGTTTAAAGGCCACTTCTTCTTATTTAGTTTTCTTACCCTTTTACTTTCATGCTCAACCTCCCCCATCACAACTCTATACTATGAATACTCTTTATTTTTATATGCTCTTTACTGTGTGTGTGTGTGTGTGTGTGTGTGTGTGTGTGTGTGTGTGTGTGTGCACTTGCTATATTGTCTACTTTCCTAAACATATGGTTCTAGAATGCATGTTTGTACATCCGTGGGAGTGAGTATATGTGGGAAACTTGAAAGGAACCCAGAACATGTATGAAAGAGGATTCAATGGACAACAGTAGGGAAATTAATGAAGACTTGAGATATTAATGCAGAAGGGCAAATACTTGAGGAGGGTGGATGGAGAAGAGCAGAAAGGGATGTGTCAGCTACAAGTCAGATTGTGAAAATGTCATGAGGAACACTACTACTTTTGTAAGCTAATTAAATTTTTAAGAGGCTAAAAACTGTGAAAGAATATATAAGCTTATGCGAAGGCACCATGCTACATTTTGTGGATGAATGAGTGAACTTGTCCCCACTCCTATGTCATTTTGTTGGCAGTATCTGAATCAATGTGTCCTATTTAAAAACCTTTGAAGCCCACATTCTCAGTTGTAACTTGTACAAGAATTATTGAATTGGAAGTGAGGTGATCAAAAGATGAGTCAGAAATGACTTACAGGGAATGTGGCATGATGCTGACCATTTCTTAGTATAGATTGTTTTATTTTATACTATTTGCATTGTCATTCCTGGCTCCCAAGACCCTCATCTCCTGTGAATTTTTCCATGAATAGAGTCCTGTGAAGTTCTTTTGTGAAATAATTCCATAGGAAATTGCCATTTCATGCATGGCTTCCAAAGCTCACAGCCCAAGGTAGGAGTAGAGAGCAAAGGAGGGTGTGGGGATGAAGCTCAGCTGGAAGTCAGGCTGGAGCCTCCTCCCTCCAGAGCTTTGCCAGGAAGCCACCCTCCGCAGACCCCGGGAACTCCGTTAGTGAGCCGGCTATGAGTCATCTCAGTCAAGGAGGCTCCGGATGTCTCTCGATGGTGTGTCTAGACTTACAGTCTGCTGGGGAGGGAGTGGGAGGATCCTTTGAGGAGACCAGGAAATGATGGGTGGGTGTTGGTGCTGGTCTCAGATTACTTCCTGTCCTTCATATCTTGGATGCTCAGAGAGTTAATTTCAGGTCATCTACTTTGATGTTTATTGGTTTCACTGAGCCTACAGGATGCTAAGCACAGAGAAAGCTCTGGGAATAGAAAGCTGACTAGGGATCTTCTCTGATGGAACTCAGAAAGCTGCTCTGAAGAGTGAGTATGCCTTGTCACAGGATACTCTGATAAAAGTGGTGAAAGGTGTTATAAAGGTACATATACAGGTACATGTACATATAAAGGTACATGTTCAAAAACCCTAAGGCTTAGGAATTGCGCTTCGTTAGAGGGAGCCATTGATGATTTTTCTTATTGTTCCTTTAGTTCTGCCTTGTCAGTTTCAGGTTTATATGTAATGAATTCCAATTGCTTTCAGCCCAGTCAGTACCTTTTTTCACACCCTACCACTTCCATAGACACCTGTCCTCGTTCCAAGGAGTCCTCTCTGACTTCCCTAGGCTTCTCTTCTAGGAAGCTTTATTGGGCTTGCCTGCATTAGCATGGGTGGGAGCTGACACTCTGCATCACTGGCAACTAATCAGTGACCACACCAGTGAAGAAACTGACATGCTCCACCAGCAATGACTAAAGACCAATAGTCACTATCTCAGGGAGGGGTAGGGCTCATGTGCTCCTCCCCATTTGTGATGGATTGTTGATGGGTTCTTGCTGATTCTGTTGTGTGGTAACATCACGCAGTGACCTTTTGATAACAACTGTCAGATCATGCCCAGGTGTCCTTCCGTGGAGTGCCTCTGTGTCTCCTTGATGTTTTCTGAGCCATAGAGAAGAAAATATAAATGTCCTGTTTAGCATCACGTATTACTTTCTCCTGGAAGGATGGACAAATTATACCAGTAGAGGCCTGATAAAAGACTAGCAGTAGACAGGTCAACATCATTTACTTTAAACTGAGTTAAACTAGTCTGACCTTAGCATTTCTATGTGTTTGGTCTTTACAAGAGCAAAATAAGGCATAATGTTTCTGGGCTCAAGTTTGCTCTCTGTCTCTGTCTCTCTGTTTCTCTATGTCTTTATCTCTCTCTGCGATTCTCTCTCTCTCTCTCTCTCATACACACACACACACACACACACACACACACACACACACATCTGATTCGGGCCACTGCTATCTTTCATGTGATGATATTAACCAGGGCAACCTTTGAAAGTCATCAATCCCGATATCCTGAACAAGGATGTAAGGGAGCTTAGGAAACTTGGGCTCCTGTTTTTATAACAAAATACATCCAGGAACTAACCAGGATCCTACAAGGAATCTCCTAGTCTCGGCTGTGAGTATGCGCTTCTACTTAGTCAAAGACATCCCACAATGCCTCATTCCTGGAAAGTTCGGATACTTAAACACTGCCATAAGGAGACCAAGCCACCAAAACATAAAATGCTAGGTAAACTTCCATGATGCTAACGACAGCACCAGCCCATTTCAGCTTCCCCATCAGAAGCTGCAGTAGGTTTCGATGTTATTATAAAAATATACTCTCCTAATAGCTCAGTGGATAAAAGCACTTGCTGCTCTGCCAAAGGACCCAGCTTCTTCTTTTTTTTTTTTTAATCCCACAAATGCAAGGAGAAAACTCACCAACGCAGAACATCATAGCCAAACTAATTAAACTAAGCTTTTATAAAATGTGTGTACATGGGCTATCTCTTCCTAAAAGTTGTGTTTGTGACATGAGCATTAAATATGGGTAAGGTGGGGGTTCTTAAAGTTCAGGAGGAGAAGATTTCCAACTTTGGGGTTTGGAAGACAAATAGACAGTTACAAAGCTGAACATAAGCATGGCAAGAAGGTCATCACAATTTCCAATCGCAATGACATGGTTGAGAGGGGATAACAGCAAGGTAGTCATAACAAGGTGATCATAACCAGATAGTCATAGATGGTCATAGCAACCTTTGGAAATGAAGACACAGTTGTCATTTCTTGGAACCAGCAGGATAGATGCATTTGTAGTTAAAGTTACAGGTGGGGTATAGGCCATTCTTTGAGAAACAGATTTAATCGCAAACAGGAATAAACCTTCTTTGTCTTTACCATAAGATGGCTTTTAAGCCTAGGATAGAAGCCAGGTGGTATATTACTTTTCCCTGACATCCAAAGCTCACAGTGATCTATTATACAAGTTCCAGAGGATCCAAAGCCCTCCTCTGGCCTCTCTAGGCACATCCATATGACATACATTCACACAGGCACACGTGTGCACACATAAAAAAAATAAAATGAACCTTAACACAGAAGCACTAGAGCATGCACAGGCTCACAAGGCAAGAGCCACATCCTGGTTCCTTATTGTTCTTCTCTTGCCTCAACTGTAGGCTCAACCACTCTAGGTGTCAGGCAGTTTCTGGAATATTCCAAAAGTGTGTTGTATGTTTGAGTATTGGTGCTTGCTCTCTTTTGCACTGTTTTCTGTATGCCTGGGCCTTCCTCTGCTTCTGGCCTCTATGGTATTATTTTCCCAGTAGACTTTCCCTGTGCTTTATCCTCATACCTTCTGGGCAGTCAATCAAAGCCTTCTGTTTTGCAACACCGTAATCAGCTATTACCTTGTTGGTGTATGCATGCTTCAATTATCTGTATCCTTTCCCAAGCCTGCTGCATTCAGGCATAGCCACCTCTATTGTTCTGAATGATGCTCCCTGTGTCTTACAGCACCAGTTAAATATAGTCTTGCTTCAAATACTGTTTGAATAAATGAATGAATGATTAAAAGTAAATAGCCAACTCTAGTGATCTTTTCTTCATTTTTCTTCTGTTACTCTCAATTTTATCTTTGGGCATGTCTGAGGAATATTTTTGAGAATATATTCTATCTATGGTAGAGCTGTTTATTGACCCTTGAGATAAAACTTCCAAATTGGAATTGGGTAGTTGTGAGTGCCTTTCAGAGAGGTAAAACTTGTCATTAGTATCATTGTTTATGTGTCCAATGCCCTTCATATTTTTCCCTTTTATACAGTACTTGACATTTGCAAAATGTTTTCCATTTATTTTTATGTAGGGAAAAAGCAAAAAGCCATACATATTTTCCCTTTTTACCTCCTCCCGTTAAAAGAGCATAAAAGCAAAGAGTCTGATTCAGACCGACTCTTGTTGTCAGCTTTACATTCAGAGGTGGACAAACCGAGAACAAAAGAGGGAGAGAGAAATGGTTAGAAGGAAAATAACTGGAAGCCTGGGGAGATGTTCAGTCAGTAAAGTGCTTGCTGTGCAAGGGTGAGCATCTGAGGTCATGTCCCCAGCGTCCACATGAAAAGCCAGCTGGAGTAGGGCATGACTGTGACCCAAGCCATGGCAAAGCCTAGGTCAGTGGTCGCCTAGGGCTCCACCAATCAGTGCACTCCAGGTTCAGTTAGGACTCCATCTCAAAACATAAAGTGGTGGTGACTGAGGAGATGGTCCAATGGATAAAGAAGAGTTTGGCTCCCAAATATCTACACAATAGCTGCATAGGTAAGACCTGCAGTCTCAGCTTACAGGGGTACAGACGGGATCCTTGGAGCAACTTGGTAAACTAGACTAGCTGGTGTTGGATAATTGTAGGTTTATTGAGAAACCCTGAATCAATAAGTAAACAGAATAGCAATTGAGGAAGACATGCAATATCACCTATACACATATATGCATAGGTACACACTCACACATATACCAGCAAATGAGCCTGGTACATGCAAACATACATAAAAACAAACTTCCCACACTATTACAGGCAAGAAAAATATAAGAAAGGTACTGACATCAATTTCAGGCCCCCACATTCATGTTCATACGTGAGCATCTATGTATACACCCACACAAGAGCGTGTATGTAACATAAAAAGGAGAAATAGATAAGAAAAGTCAAATATAGATAGAAATGGGAAATGTGTATGTGAGAGAGAGAGAGATAGACAGACAGACAGACAGACTGACTGACTGACTGACTGACAGACTTTAGGACAATTCATCGTGCAGTTTTACCTCCACACACCTTAATTTCACTGTCAGAACTGAGTCACTTTAGAAGGTGGAAACATTAAATGACCCAAGGAAATATGAGAAGGTGTGGGGTGTAAGGTTTCTTTATTAGTCAATTTGAAATAAAATGTGGCTGAGTAATTTAGAATGTGTCTGGAGTCAAGCAGAAAATTAGCACTATTCCCATACCCTACCCCCTCCCCAGAAGGCAGCAGAAGTGCCAATAAAAATAAAAATAACAACACCTTGTGTTTATAGGGTCGCTTCTCTCCAGAGCTGCTCCTCACTCAGCCTTTTAATCTTTTCTTTGTCCTTGGAGGGGAGCAAGCATCTAGTGACTAGTAGGCACAGACCTCTACATACCCTGACAACCTTCTCAGAAGACACTCCCTGCAGAGGATACCCGTTCAGGGGCTTATTTCTTCATCTACACTGTTCATCATTATTTACAGAGCAACACTGAGAATCAGCACTTTGTAAGTCTGGAAGGACAGCCATAGACACATAAACTCTCCTTCCTACATACAAACACACAGATTACTATATTCACATATATACATGCCTATGAACAAATGTACACATACAAACCCCTGCACCTATACATGCACCTATACTCACATGCACATACATATATACATTGATTCATGTATATACTTACCCACACTTATAGAGGCACATACTTGCAGCATCTATACCATACACATGTGCATACACACACCATAGAATTTCATGGAGTAATACATACTTGGAAGAATGGCACCTTGTAAGACCTACCCTTGCAAGAATTCTTGCATACTATATCTATTCTATTATGTTTTTCTGAAGACAAATATTGATTCAGAGTCTTGGGCAACATTCAGTGGCTATAAAAGCAGGGCTTAGGGTTGAAATGACTGAATGTTCTTTTTCTTCTTCTTCTTCATTTGAGAGAAACAAGTCTTCCTAAGAGTTATCTGTCCTGGTCTCTCATTGGGAAGATGAATATTCTAGGGAAAACAGAGATGGATTTCTTTTCTCATCTCAAAGTTTTTCTCACTAAGAAGGATTAGGTGTTCCAGATGCCTTTGAAAGCTTAAGGAAGACAAAGACCCTCTACCAAGAAAGGGATAGAAACAGCTCCAGGCCTTGCTGGACCATTTACAAAAGCAGCCACTCTTGTCCTTGCACATGCCCAATGCTACCACATAAACATTCCCAGCATAGTAGAGTTGGAGACACTTAGGGCTGATATGGACTCTTAGGGATGTAAGGGTGAGTCTATCTTCTCCTTGGATCTGTCTCTCAATGATGGCGTCACTGAGCAGGAAACTTTATCCACTGTCTCTAGTTAAACTCCTCCCACTTGCATCTGAGAAAATAGCAGGTTTTCTTGCATTGCTGTGGAACAGCCTTAAATCAATAGCAATTCAAGGCTTGGAATAAAAGAGTCTTTATGGCCCGGGAAGGTGACAGCTGAAGGTTGTCTTTGAGCAGTCTTAGGTTTGTGTCTCCCTGGGGTCTCTCATGGTGCAATGTCTCTCTGTACCTTTGCCTGCATGAAGGTCAGCCTCTTCTAGATTATTCCAAGGAGGCAGGAGATACAAGTTCTGCAGTGGATCCACCAGCATCTCATCATTAACTTGTATTTCCTGTTAATTCTAAAACTATTAGCTATAGCTTTACAGAATGCCCTTCCCAGTCCCAGTATATGCATCTACACACAGTGGCCATAGCCAGAGGTCCCCTCCAGCCTTCTCTTCTAAGGGCCATGCATCTTTATCTTGTTTTAAGAGGAGTTCAAATCAGGACCTGTGTAGAACTCTATGTTCAAACCTTGGTGGGTTCAGGCCATGGGAGTTTTCAGGATCCACACTCTTCTTAAAGGCACTTGGGTTCCTTTGAGGCGCTAATAAAAGAAGGTTGTTCATTTGTTTGAGACAGGATCTTATGCACCCCAGAATGATGTGGAAGTCACAGTGTTAACAAAGTTGAGCTTGAATTTCTGGTCTTCCTGCCTCACCTGTGAAGTGCTGGGACCATGGGTGTGTATACCATTGTGACAACTGGACCTTGCCCCTTGCCCACTGAGGAGGATCTTGAATTTTAAAAAGTAATGTGAGCTTAATCTTGATACCTCTAAGCAATGACAGCCCTAAGCCATCACTCAGTTGTATAAGCCCCAAACAGAGTGCACCAGAATGTTGATTAAACCATTCTCTTAGTGGCTCCATCTTTTTCTCTCTCCTTTTTTACTTCCCTTCCCCCTTTCTCTCTTCCTGTTTCACATCCTGGTTTGCTCTATTCGCACTGTTTAGATTCTCCTTTCCTTCCCTCTGTTCTGCCTCCAGGCCCTCACTCTACCCCATGGCTGCTGAATTTTGTGTAAAAGCTGGTCTTCAAAGACCACATACCTAAAGTACACAGCACACTCCATGCACAGCATCACTGCCCAGCGATTCACCTCCCTAGCTCCTGGATAGCCACTTGCTTTTCTCTCTTCCCCTGTCATCATGTACCCCATTAGATGCTGACACCTGACTGAGGGCTAAGAGCTCTGCGATTAAAACTCCTTCCTCAGCTGCTGCTCTCCTAACAGTTTCAGGGGACCAAAGATGGGATTTAAAATGAGCTCTGCCTGTCTCAGACTGTCTGGTTCACATGCGTGCAGTGTAAGATGCACAGTAGAGGATGCAGGACCATTCCCAGTTCAAACCGCACCTCTTTGTCTGGAGACTGAGCCTTGGCCCTTCTTTAGAAATTCTAAAGGCTGTGCACTGCAACTCTTGCTTCTCTGACACTGAAATGGATAGCTCCTCAAGACTGGAATGCCCCTCTCTCCTTTGAGCTCTCAGGGATGCTCTTTCTTGGGCCAAGGCAGAGAGTAAACCCCTGCGCCCCTAGTCTACCCCTTTGTTCCTTTACCTCCAGCAGAGCAGGTTGGTTACTGATCTCTCACAGAGTCCTCCCTGGTGCTACGGAGTGCTGTGCTGAATCGGCCATTCGGGTTAACTTGAGCTGTTTCTTTTTGATCTTTTAAAGCTCCTCATTGAAACAATTCAAGGATGAGGCAACATCAGTGCTCCACAGATGATCATTGGGACAAGGCAGGGTGCTGGCCATGGACAAAAGCTTTCCAAGAGAGTTTCTGGCTGAATGCTGAGCACAACTGTCAGGGTCAGATGAGGGGAGGCACTTACCAATGAGATCAAAGATTTAAACAAAGGATTCTGCTGGGTGTTGGTGGTTCACGCCTTTAATCCTGGTGCTCAGGGTTCAGAGTCAGGTGGGTGTCTGAGTTCCAGACTTCTCTGGTCTGCAGAGCAAGTTTCAGGACAGGGAAGCCTACAGAGGGAAACCCTGTCTATAACAGCAACAACAACAACAACAACACACACACACACACACACAACACACACACACACACAGAGAGAGAGAGAGAGACAGAGACACAGACAGAGAGAGACAGAGATTCAGAAAGACAGAGACACAGAGAGAAATAGAGACAGAGAGACAGATAGAAACAGAGAGACAGAAAGATGGAGACACAGAGAGAAACAGAGACAGAGACAGAGACAGATAGAAACAGAGAGACAGAGAGACACAGAGACAGAGAAAAAGACAGAGACAGAGACAGACAGACAGACAGACAAAGAAGGAGAGACAGAGAAAGAAATTTGTGGCCAGATGTAAAGTAGCCATTTCTTAAGAACCCCAGTTTAGAGAAAAACAAGCCAGCCAAAAATCAAAAACCTAAACAACAACAACAAAAACAAACATACTGTCTCTCATCTTTAGCTCCTAGGATCTCAAGCCTGGGAGCTAAAAGTGGGAGACAGGATGTTTAGATGTCTGGTGTCTGTCAGAACAGCAGCTATAGAAGGAGAATGTCAATACAGCTATATAGATGGGCGATGTTGAAAGGAGCTACGGATGTTTTCTATAAACGTTTTTTTTTCTTGTGTTTGTTCAGGTGTGCACATGCATGGAGAGATCAGAGGTCAAGCTTCCTCACAGCCTCCCTCTACCTAATTTTAAGAATTGGAGTTTCTCATTAGCCTGTGCAGTGCCAACTTGGCTAGAATTGCTGGACAGAGAGCCCCAGGGATTCTGTCTCTGCTCCCTAGCTTTAGAAAATGCCCTTGCACTACCCACCAAAGGAGCTATTTAGATGGGTTCTGGGGGATCAAGATCATGTCCTTGTGTTTGCCAACGAAAAAGTCCTCACCCCAAGAGTTTTCCTGTTAATACCCTGTGCAAGGGATCTCTGAGGATCCCAATGTTAGCAATAGGCAGGCTGCTAGAGAAATAATGTTTGCACAGCCCTATGCTTTTCCCTTGCGTTCGATTTTCTTATCTCCGGCTCCTCCTTTTCTGTGCACATTTTTAGCCCAGATCACTCTTTTACCAGAGGGGAAAAGCTGCTCGTATTAAATGTTTGAGGGCTGTGGTGCCTGGTTCCCTGAACACAAAGCGTACTGTTTGATGGAGAGGAGCTTTTCCAAGTCTGATTTCCTAACGATTCACCCTTTCCCTTGTACGTGTGATAAATTCCAGTTGTATAGTTTAAGTGGTCATTGAATAGATGTGCACTTCTGCTGTCTACAGTTTTAACATGCTTGAATGATCTCAAAATGAGGCAATCGTTTGAGCAGAAACCCAGAGAGGCCTGGAAGGCAGAGCTTGCCTGAGACTGATCCTGAATTCAGCAGCCTCCGGCTCTCGATGCAGACAGGCTCTGAGTGTGTTGTAGCAGAGTGACCTCAGGGTCAACTATTCCATTCCTCCTCCTGCTCATAGGTAGACAGTCAGAAACTCTGCTTATGCTTAAAATGAGTTCGACCTGCTGTGTTCCTTTGAAGGGGGAAGGAATACAGACATACCCGAAGCCATATTGCTCGCCACCTTACACCAAGTGTTTTCAGAGAAGGTGACTTCTGGTCCACCAGCCCTACAGTTACTTTCTTCTGCAAGAGTCCCTTCCTTACAATGAGGGGCAGTATTTGAAAACTCTGGAATTCTTTTTGCATTGTGTGTGTGTGTGTGTGTGTGTGTGTGTGTGTGTGTGTGTGTGTTCATGTGTCTGGCAGCTTTGCTATAGCACGCAACATACCTACAGAGGTCAGCTTTTGGTCCTCAGTCTTTGTCTTGTTGGAGAAAGGGTCTTTTGTTGAACATAGGCAGCTTGCTAACCTGCAAACTCCCAGGGGTCTACCTGTCTCTGCCTCTTAGTGGTATTACATCCACAGGTAATAATGTGCCTGAATTTGAAGTGTGTTATGAGGATCTTAACTCGGGTCTTCACATATGCAAAGCAAGTACTTTACTTAGGGACATGTTTCCAGCCCTGCAAACTTGATTGCAGAAATATTAGAGAGAATTTAGGGCTACAACACATTTCTAATGCTGTGTCCCGAAAGCTCCACTTTTATTTCATATTTATTCTTTGGTTTTGTTTGAGAGTGTGTCTAATCATGTAGCCCAACAATCCTCCTGCCTCGGCTTCCCACTGCAATTACAGACTTGTATCACCTTGCTCAGAGCCAGCTTTAGACTATGGTTTGTAGATTCCCTGGTACATGTCATCCCTGGAGTGGCTATTGTGAATATTTTTCTGATAACAAGTTGATAATAAAATCACTCCATCCTCAAGAGGTTGAACTAGGACTGGACCTTGGAATTTCACCTCCCAGTGACCACACAAATGTATGGAATGGTTCACTGTTCAGTTTACATGTTAGTCTTGTGTGAGGACTAACTCATTACTTGTATGGATGACTGCCAATGCCCAGGGCTCCTGCTGCATAATTCTACACTTACTTTGCATGTATAAACCTGCTGATCTACTTACCATGTGAAGTCTGGCAGGGAGTGTATAGTCTGCAGCAAGACCCTTCTCATTCCTTCTTCTGGTCCCCAGAGGTCGAGGGAGTTTCCATTCTGAAGGTGTTCCATGGTTTTCTCATACCAAGACTCTTTTACCTGGTGTTTCTTTTATCCCTGTTTTATATAATCTTCCCTATTACCCAGTTTTCACACAAACACATACAGGCACACATGCACTCATAAATCCAGTAGACATCATAATTCTTGAGGGAATCTGTCTGTGGACCTCCATCCCTGGGCAGAGTGGCTTGGACTTGTTCTTCTTTCTACTCTGTCTCCTTTAGTGTGGAGCTCACGTGACTATTTGTGTTTCACACCAACAACTTCTTGATGCATTCCTGAGAATAAGGTATATAACAAGCTTCTTTGTTGTCCAGCTGTTTATTGTAAAAGACAGAAAACACAGTACTGGTCTTGTCCCTAAACCTACGTAACTTAACTTTTTCTTGACAACTTTTCCTTCCCCTCTCCCTCAATGCCTTTCTTCCCCTTCTCATTCCTTCTCCTTCCTTTCCCTTCTTTCCCTTTCATTCCTCTCACCTCCTCCTCCTCTTCTGTTATTTTCCCCTCTCTCCCTCTTTTCTATCCCCTTTCTCTTCTTTTTCACACATAATACATACAGGGCTGCTGTCTTTGTACCTTAAAGTCCTATGACTTGAGGAGTCTATCCTGACTCTTACAGGCCTGATGCATCTGTAGGATTTATTATAGAAATGCTGGTTTCTCACCATGCCATGTAAATGACAACCACATGACCTCCCAGCATGGTTTTCATACAGTGTTGGCAACAATCCCATAGTTGCACCAGAAGGGAAGTAGGGAACAGCAGTTGTTAGTCACCTTCCAAGAGGAGGTCACACCAGTAGGTCACGCCAGCAGGTCACACTGCTTACTCCAGGATATTTCCTTGTCCGTTCACTTTTTCCTTCTTAATTATGGTGGTTGACTGCTCTTACCGCCAAGAAGCATTGCTTTGAGTCCAGGTGGTGTTGCCGTGGAAGTCAGTCAGCGATTGTTTGGGTATCAGCTGTGAACTTTCTGCTTCTTACTTCAAAAGAAGCAAACAGACCCAGCAGCGTGAGCTGGAGCATGTGTGGGTTATTAATAATTTACTCGATCTATTGATGCTCAGTAATTGCAGGAGCTGAGAAAAGTTAGTTAATGATGTACCTGCCTGCACCACATTGTAATTATGATGGTAGTTCCCCTATTATTAGGGCTGAGTAGGTGTTCCCATTAGAAACCTCAATTTTCAAGCTGATTGTCTTAGCCATTTCAAATCACATCAGGCCAAATCTTGGCAGACACTCTCACGGAGTGGATATACTTCCTTCCCAAATTATTTTTATGCTAGCACAAAGCATCCTCCCTCAGATGACAGAAACTATAAAAACGGTTCCACTTTTAGAAACCCTCTTGTTATCCCCCCGATGGCCCAAGAAGCTGAGTTTTGCGGTCATGGATCCTTGGTTCAACATCTGAGAAAAGTGGATTTCAAAACAGGTTCACTGTAAACATATTGGAGTCCAAGGACAACTTTCAGGAGTTTCCTCTTCCCAACTAGTGGGTCCTGGAAATCAAACTTGGGTCACCAGACTTGGTACCAAGCTCAGTTGCCCTCTGAGGCATCTTGCCACCCCAGAAGGTGAATTTGTAAACATCATCCATGGAGTATGAGATGCATCATGTTTTCTCTCACTTCTCCTTGAACTTGGAATGAATTTCTATCTCAAATAAGAGAAACTAAGTACCAATATATGTATACACCTTTGAAAGAGTAAAATGTACTGGCTCATTAAATTAGGAGTCAAAAAAAAAAGTAGAGACAACTCAAGTTCCTCTAAAACCAGCTCAAGCAGGATAGCTAATGCCTTACCACATTCTCCATCTTTTGTCTCTGTGCTGCCCTGATTTTGGTTGTCACATGTGCCTTGGGGAAACCAGCTTAAAAAGAGAAAAGTTCATTTTGACCCATTCTTTCAAAGGTTTCTGTCAAAGTAAACTTGCCCTATTACTTTGAGGCTGTGGTAAGAAAAACTATCTTGGTGGTGAGGGTGTTCAGTGCAAGAAGCTATTCACCCCATGGCAACTAGAAAGTATGATCCCAGACAGGACAATCCCTGGGTGGGGTGGGGAGAATAATGTAAAAGCTAACCCAGTAACCCAGTTCCTCCAACCAGACCTTCCTCCCTTCTAGTCATTTAGCCATGAATTTTCCAATGGATTAATCCACTGACAACAGAGATGTGGCCAGGACTCCTCTCCTCTCAATAGAAACACAGCTCAGGATTAGGCATCTAATCTATGAGCCTTCCAAGGAGAGCTTCCTCTTCAAACCATTACCACCTGTTCTATACTCTGGCTTTATTTCCAAGAAAAAGTTTACCACCTGATCAGTCATGGGCCTCCAGGCCATATTTTTTAATGTTATATTTCACAAAGCAATACAATCTCCTATAGAGTTTCCCATGCATGAAAGGAGAAGAATGGTCAAGTCAGGGAGACGGTACAATATGTAAAACACTTGTCACCAAGCTGGGCAGCCTCAGTTCAATTCTCAGAATCAACATGGTGGAAGAACTGACCTCCACATGCTTACAGGCTCCCTGCCCCACAAAATGTGCAAGCATAATAAATTAAGACACTCCAATGAATTGATCTTAAAATATACTGAAAAGATAAGAGGGCTTCAGATATGGCTCAGTAGTTAAGAGTATGTACTGTTCTTGCTGAGGAACCAAGATAGGATCTCCAGGGAGCTGGTATAGCCTCCAAATCCCTCTGCAGGCCACTGAAATCACATATATGTACTGCACGTACATACACACAATTAAAATAAAATAAATCCTTACAAACAATTAGAAGGAGAATGTATAGGAAGTGGAATTTCCTAGCCATTAACTGATGCTTGAGGTTGGAAGAAAATAAGATCCTGAGGCACAGGCTGGAGAAGAGCCTATCATGAATCACTTCTGGAGTCAGCAAAACCATGTACCATGTGGGGAAGGTGTGGTATCATTGCAAGGACAAGTGTTACTACCCAAAGACAGGGAAAATATGATGGACAAAAAAGAAGTTGTGGATTGTTCTTTACTTTATCATTGTCCACATGATGTGCCCCTGACCTCCCATAAAACAGCAGTCACCATCAACTCTTCATTTCCATCAAAGGTCAACACCCTCTACAACTTTGTTTCCCACTCTAGTCCTAACATTTAAAAATGTAAGTTTGTGTGGTGTAGTTGGTTGTTCAGTCTTTGCAGTGACATGCAGTGGAGTTCATTGGATACCGCTTTTGCATCATTGCCACTGGCCTCTCTGTTGTTGGAATGTCACTGGAGAGACATGAGTCTGTGAGTTCTCGAATTAATGAAATGGAGTTTAGCACAAGAAATCATTGCTTCGGCTCTGTCAGAAAATAGCTTAGGCGTATTTCTCCTCAAGATGGGTAATGACCTGTTGTGTCCAAGCATGATAGGACTTTTTGTTTTTCAAGAAAAGCCAATAAAACTTGTAGGTCACAGAGAAGAATCATAGTTCCATCAGAGGACTACAGCTTACATAATGCCATAAAAATGGTTTCCAGAGACCTACTCATGCAAGTGAAGGAGGGGAGCAAAGATGGATGGCCAGCCCAGTGATGACTTCACTGATGGGTTTTGAAGGAGAGATTCACAATTTGCTGGGAATGTGCCCCTCAAGAGTAGTTCTTGTCCAGATGTTTCTTTCCTCCCTTCATGGTACATAGCGTCTTCCATCTCGTGCTACTGTCAACAAGCCACCATGCCTCTGTGTAGGACCTAAGCCCTGCAGCCAGCAAGCTTGGGCTGACTTTTGAGAAGCCTAATGATTCTAGCATCCTAGGCAATACAACTTTATGCTTCTCAAATGGTTTCCTCTCTTAATGTGTAGACTGCTTAATATTTTGTGTAAAACTTATTGCTTAAAATCATACTCTACTCAAAGGTAAATAAATCAATAAATTTTCTCCTTTCTCTGTGTGCACTACAATCTGTGTCGCTTGGTGGGCGTAACTATTTTGTTTTTTGTTTTTTGTTTTATTTTGTTTTGTTTTATTTTTTTGTTTTCCAATAACTCAACTTTGGGTAAGAAAACAAAAGCAAAACCACTATCAAATGCATACCTGGAGGCACGGGTCAATTCTCCTGCACTTTCCCATGTCTATTGATTGAAATAAATCAATAAACATGATCTGATTTAGTCTCTACTGCCAGAGTATGAGTGTAACCTTTTTATTTTCATCTTCCCTCCCTCTGCCACCTTCTAGGAAAAGCTGGAGTTAGTGAGAAAGGGCATCTATTAAACAGAGGAAAGAGTATTTATATTTTTCTTGCTGTGCCTTCTGTCGAAGTTGCTGTAGTTGGAAAAGTACAAGGAATATGATCTTAAAGAGTCAATCACCAGGCTCCACTGCTCTCAATTCAAGATTGAAAGAGATAGATGTAAATTATCCCGGTTAGTCACTAACACTAGTACAAACATTCCTTCCCCGGTAGACAAAATGGGAATAAAGAGGCAGAAGCATTATCTTGACATCTCTGTGGGTTCACTTTTCAATTTGTCCATCATGGGCATCACTGTTGTCGCTTCCATTATTAATATTTAAACAGCAGAGTTGTGTAAATATTCTGCCAGCAGCTTTAATGAACTAAGATTTATGCTGACACTTTTGTTGGTGGAAAAAAAACCACTCAAGAGTATTTTGCTTTTAGGTATTTTTTTCAACATCCACAAGGCATTCCTCGAACACTACTATGTGTCAAATCTTGTGAGATTAAGAAATACCAAGGATGCCCTGTGTGGTGGTTAGTGCCTTTAATCCCAGCTCTCCAGAGGCAGAACAAGCAGCGCTCGGTGAGTTTGAGGCAACCCTGGTCTGCAAAATAATTTTCAGGTCAGCCACAGTTGTTACACAGAGAAACCCTGTCTATAAAATTAAAATGAAAAGAAAAGAAAGAAATACCCAGGGTTAGGCTGTCTGTGTATGTAGCTTAGCTGGTGGAGTACCTGCCTAGTACCTATGGAATGCTGAGTTTGATCAGCATAGAATCTAACCTGGTACTGATGTGTAGTAGCCACAACACTTATGAGATAGAAGCAGGGGGTTCAGAAGTTCAACATCATCCTTGCCTTCATAGTGTATTTGACCCCAGCCTGGAATACATGAGACTCAACCACATGTGAAATGATACAGAAAACAAATGAAAAAGACCCAGAATCAAGTCATAAGTTCTTCCCGTTTTCAACCAGACAAAAGGATGCTCTAGGGATATGAATAGATGCAAGGCACCTCTTGTTAAAAGTCTGGTGTGTCATTGTATAGATGGTATTGAATGGGTCATCCCTCTGTGCATGGAGATTAGACAAAGCACAGCTAATGCATGTGACATATATTTCCTGTGTGTACTGGCTGGTTTTGTATTAACTTGACACAAGCTGGAGTTATCACAGAGAAAGGAGCCTCAGTTGAGGAAATGCCTCCATGAGATGCAGCTGTAAGGCATTTTCTTAACTAGTAATCAAGGGGGGAGGGCCCAGCCCATTGTGGGTGGTGCCATTCCTGGGCTGGTAAACCTGGGTTTTATAAGAAAGCAGGCTGAGCAAGCCCAGGGGAAGCAAGCCAGTAAGTTACATTTCTCCATGGCCTCGGCATCAGCTCCTGCTTCCTGACCTGCTTGGGTTCCAGTCCTGACTTCCTCTGGTGATGAACAGTGATATGGAAGTGTAAGCTGAATAAACCCTTTCCTCCCCAACTTGCTTCTTGGTTATGATGTTTGTGCAGGAATAGAAACCCTGACTAAGATACTGTATTACAGATAGAAAGCCAAATGTAAAACCCCATCATGAGACAAGAATATTCTTGTTCTTATAACTTATCTGACAAGAGGCCATTTGTTTATATGCTTGGGGACATGACCATTGCAGACTGCCTTTTATGCACAGCTTTGAGGTTTAGAACCAGCTCTTCCTGGTCAGTTGTTCCTGCTAAAGGTTAAAGAGGCACCGCCAAGAGGATACTGACTACAATGGGCAGGTGGGAGAAAACAGGGAAAGAGAATCAGAAAATTTATGTTGGGGAAATGGCACAATCTTCTGCTGTCTGTCTGTCTGTCTGTCTATCTGTCTGTCTGTCTCTCTCTCTCTCTCTCTCTCTCTCTTTGTGTGTGTGTGTGTGTGAATATTTGCATGTACCAAACACATGTGTAATTAAACATTAACATTAGACATCATGAGTGGTATTTATTTAATGCAGTGTGTCTGAAGTAATGCAGCACATACTCTGAAACCCACTTTAACAATGGCACAACTAAGGTTTGAGAATGTTACTAGTTGCTGAGCATGGGATGGTGATGGTGATATTCAGGCTTTATCTTTGCTTTAAATTTAACCTTGCCCTCAGAATAGCACATTGCCTTGAACTAGGGGGCTGGTGTGTCCGGCTTGTGCTGTGCTTTAAGACTGATCTCTGTATGCATGTATCTGAAAAGCCTAAGTGCTACTGTGAAGTTAATCCCTCCGTAATTAAAGCTGACATGAAACTGAGGGTGTTTGCCCCAGAATTCTGACACCATGAATTTCATATCCTCATTGGGTCCCCACAGGTAGCAGCTCTGAGGAAATAACTAGGGAGTGGCAAACAAAAGAAATAGCCATATTCGTTGTGATTGGCTAATCCCATAAAAGACCAACCAGCCACCTGCCTGCCCATTCCAACACATCCAATCATACCTAGTGAACAGCTGTACTAACATGTGCAAAAAATAACACACATGCATACAGCCATATACACATACGTGTTTGTGCATCAACATGTACTCACACATATTCGCACAACTGTGTACACACTCTCTCACATACACATTTATGTTATATTTCCATATTGAGTAATTAGAACTTACTATTTTTATTAGCTTCATAGTTCTCCTATTTTTATTACTCGCTCTGTTTCTCGGTGATGCATATTAACAATTTGATTTGTATTGGTTTTTATTTTCTTCCTGTTTCAGAGACTGTGTCTATTTATGCTTCTAGTTTTTTTTTTTTTACATTTGTACATTTTTTATTTTTAGAATCATTTCTCACTAGAGAGTAGCTACATCAATTTATTTTCATAGTTATTACTAAGATTTGCCCCCTGCAAAAAAAGCTTTTGCCTACGTTTCTGCCATGTACATAATAATAACCTGTTTTCATTACAACATTGAAAATATACCTTTTAGAACACATTTTTTTCCTATAAGCAACATATACCCTGGGCTGTTAGACTCTGAGGGTTGAAAGGGATATAGGGCCTTTTCACATGCTGGTCATGCTGTATTTGATTATATTGCTACCTAGTCAGTGACTGTTCCAAGTATGGAAAGATGAGGTAGTGTCATTTTCGGCACAGGTTAATGGAGGCAAACTCACTGAGCATCCTTCTAGCCTTAGAGTTGCAGGCTGGATCACTATCTTGTGTATCAGCACTGTGCATTATTTGCTGTTGAGAATCCTATCAGGGCTCTTGAAGCAGAAGGAAAGACACTCTGCTTCATAATTAAATTCGGAGGGCAGAGGATGGGAGAAAACAAGTGTCATACACGTAATACTGTTTCAATTTGGGAACGAATGTTAGGTAAAGATAAATGTGTGCTCATGTAGGAGATGGGACCGGGCTGAAATCAGAGGATGCCTTGGGCCAGTCAGTTCACACAATTCTGATTTATAATGTTGCCATTCCACACTGGAATGTGGAAGCAGGAAGATGAGAAATTGTAGGTCATTGTCAAGGCCAGGGTGAGTTCAAGGTCTGTCTGGGCTACGTAGGACCCTGTTCAAAAATCTAAAATGAAAGAGGTAAGGGAGAGAGAGAAAGGAAGGGAGAGGGAGAGAAAGGAGAGACAGGGGTGGAGAGAGGGGGAGGAGAAAGAAAGAAAGGCAGAGAGACAGAGAGAGACAGAGCCAGGGAGAGAGAGAGAGAGACTGAGAGAGAGAACAAAAAACGAAAAGAGGAGAACCAAAGAAAAAGGTGACTGTATGTGACTGCTTTTATTCATAGAGCTAAGTTAGGTCACAGCTATCATATATGTGGCCAATCACTTATCTAGATGTTACTGCAAACTCAGTTTTAAGACATGGTTAACTATGAAGTCTGAGTAGAGCAGTTTATACTCCTTGAACTTGATGAGCTCCACCCAATCAGCTAAAGGCCTTAAGAGGAAAAGCCTGGGGGCTGCAAGAAAGCAAAGACTTCAGCCAGTTCTGGGGACTCTCAGCTCAGCTCCTTTAGCATGGAGACAAATATTTTGCTCAAGACATGAAGTCAAGCTTCGAGGAATACTGATGTAACCAAGTAACTCATGCACAGAGAGACAGTCATGCTCGCGACCAGCTCTCTTGGATGTAGTTGCATGGATATAGTTTCAAATAATTTAAAATGAAGCAGGAATGGAAGAGACATAGCATCTATCACTTCAGAAGACATTATCAGGAATCCAAGATTTGGAAAATTCTTAAGGACCAAAAGTAACAGAGCTGCTGTAAGAAGGGAACCCCCCCCACACACACACACACAAACACACACTTTCAGGAGCTGGTACTGAAGCTTTGGAGATGAGGGCAGGGAGGCAGAAGTAAATAACTTGTTCTATACTCTCTGCTCCCTGTCATGGTCACAGATACATCCTGGGATTGTAGTTTTTTTTTTTTTTCCTTCTCTGCTAGAGGCAATGCCATTTATAGGAGGTATCTTTGATCGGGGTGAAGGAAGCTTGAGAAATCCATGAATTTCCTGCCCACCTTTCTCCCATTGAACAACCACACTCTCTCCACACATGCATGCTAGCTCTACCTACATACTTCGTGTATCCCATACAGTGGGAACAGAAAGACAGTTAGAGGTTTTGCTGCGAGCATATTCACTTATTATGGTAATGCTGGCACCTCATGATTTTATTTTATTTTTTCTTTTGTTTTTCCTCTCTATGTTTGAATTACTTCCTTCAGGGGAGTTGTCACACTAATTAATTGTTTTGTGTTTTTCTTGACATGTCTCAGCATTATCTGTGCACTTGTGATCATGTGTCTCTTAGGAATATCCAGGGCATTTGTAAAGATTATGAAACTATTTTTTTCTTCTATCTAAAATGTTATCTTTTTTAAAAAGTCTGTTTCTGTCTGAGAAAGTTGAATGTTGTCAGGTTTCTGAACCTCATGTGACCTTGAACTTCTAGTCAATCTTGTTCACACAATAAAATCATGTCCCTAGTCTTGTTCTTTTGTGACATCTCAATTGTTAGCAAACATTCACTGCCTGTGAAAGAAGGTGGCTCCATTTCTGGCTGTGTTGCAGGCTTTGTTTTGCTCTTGCTTTGGCCCCTGTTGTTCCTTGCTGTCAAATCCCTTCCTTACTTGTAGAACTTCAGTGAAGACATCAAGGCCACTGTCAGATGTTAAAATGCTTCTCTGTTACTCCTGTTCTATGGGTAACTGGTCTGTAACTCCTTATCTTTGGGTTAATATGGGTTATCTACTGGTAGTACTGGTCTGCATCAGGGATACATGAATGGATGGAGTGGCATGATCAGTTAGTGATGTCTGCCATGGCTGTGGAATGGGAAACAGTTTGCTGAGGTGTGTTTGCTTCAACTCAGCAGGTCAACCCTCCTCTCTGAATCAACTGCTGATCCCTGTTTGTTCCCTTTCAGCACTTCCCTGTTCTCTCACCTAGTTTCCTAACTCTCAAGCAGTTGTAGCAGTGCAGAAGAATTCAGAGAGGAGCTTGGCCAGGGAGGGAGAGGCCCAACACAAAATGGTGTTCTCTGTCTTTCATGTAACTTGGAGGATAATTACTAGTGGGCCCGCCTCCTTCAAAAAGCAGCCTCTGGAGACTAGATGGGGCACTTTAAGAGCTATGTTTGGGGACTTTCATTATCTGTTCTGTGGCTTTCCTCTACCATTTATCCATAGCTCATCAGGAACTGGGGATAATTACATTGCCTTGTCTCCTACTGGTGGACTTATATAACTATGTGGATGTATTTCTCCGATGCTTCTTGTGTTACTTTAGAGTGGATTAAAAAATTAATCACCTATCTCCTAAAGACACTATGGCTTTCACTAATACTCATAGACACTGTTTGGGCTCAGGGAAAGGAACTCTGTAAGCTTATTGGCCTTTATTGGCAGTCATTTTTTGCTTACCTTTGCAGTTTGATGGTGATGGTAATGGTGATGGTGATGATCTGGAGACAAGGTCTCTACAACCAAGTCTGTCCTTGCCTTTCTAGCCCTGCCTCTACCTTCTGAGTGCTAAGATAATTGCTGTATACCATAGCAGGCCCTGTTTGTGTGATGTGGGGATTGAGTCCAAGGCTTTATGTGTATGTGAAAGTACTTTACTAACTGGGATATACAAACTGGGAGAATACTTACCCACATTTCACAGATGCAGAAAAAGGAACACACAGTGGATAAATTGCTTATAGAAACAGGTTACCTAGGAATTATCAAGTGCTCATTTCAACCTGGCTCACAAAACTGCAGAGAGGGTTCCACAGCAGCAATGGAAATGGGCAGATTTACACATGCGAAAACAAGTAAGCTTGTCCAGCTTTTTTTGAGGAGCTTTGCTTCTGTCCTTTGGTTGAGAAGCTGTGCTTAGAGTCATCTCTCCAACTGCTTGGTAGGAGGCGGGATAGCTTTCCCAAAGATGCTGTCAATTTAAAGAATGTTCCAGTCAGCCCTAAGCTTCATACATGGAACATGATCAACTGATTTGTGTTTGGAGCAGCCTGAATGAGAAAGGTATTCCAGGAGCCAGACTCAGTGGTCTGGGGCTGTCCCAGACTCATTTTCTAATCAGTGAACTTCCGGAAGCATGTTTGTTTCCAATATACAGCTAGCCAGGGAAGTTTTCCCACTGCTGCCGAAATCTACCAGAACAAGTGTCTGTTTCTTTCTCTCGGAGACACAGCCAACTCCTTACAAGGGAGTGGACATCTTGCCAGAGAAACCCCTCCAAGCCATGCAAGATGTGCCAGGAAAGTCAACAAAAATTTGTACTTCTCACCCCAGCTGAACTTGGACAGTCATGGGACAAGGGTATTAGTTACTAAATTAACAAATGAAATATCATTTATCATCTACTTATCTGTCCAAATATCCACCCATCCACCAATTATTTCACCTATGCATGCATATATGATACATAGAAATATATAGATATATATTGTCTTAGTTAGGGTTTTACTGCTGTGAACAGACACCATGACCAAGGCAACTTTTATAAGGACACCATTTAATTGGGGCTGGATTACAGATTCAGAGGTTCAGTCCATTATCACCAAGGTGAAAACATGGCAGTGTTGAGTCAGGCATGATGCAGGAGGAACTGAGAGTTCTAGAACTTCATCTGAAATCTGCTAGCAGAATACTAGTTTCCAGGCAGCTAGGATGAGGTCTTAAAGTCCACACCCACAGTGAAACACCTACTCCAATGGGGCCACACCTACTCCGACAGGGTCATACCTACGAGAACACAACCGGACAACAGCTTTTAACACTGTTAGTCTGTAGGCCAAGCATATAAAAACTATCACAGACATCAATGTTCCTAAGTATAAAAATACAACATGCTTGGTTCATATAATGATGTATGATATCATTTGTATGTTTATATTTTCATGGATGATCATTCAGCATTTGATAACCTATTAATCTTCCAGTCTTCCCTGAGGAAGAGGATCCCATGCTTAACCCCATTATCCCTTAACTGTCTGCAGTTCTTCATATGGATTAGAGACTAGTGTCTGAGGTTAGTGAATTCCTAGATCTTGGAGGTGAATCACCACTTTACTAAACCAGTTCAATCTCATCATTTTCTGTATTTGTACTCATATCACAGATAAGTGTAGTACTTGCCCCTCAGCAAAGAAACTGCTTTATGCAGTGTATGAAGAGACCAACATAGAAAAATTATACAACATATTTTGATTATATTCACTCCTTCTATGAACTTTCCTTCAATACATATTTCTTTCCATACTTACTCAATTTGGTGTAATTTTTTTTAAAGAAAAGCTTCAGTAAAAATTTGTGCTGTCCATTCTTGGATATGTGACAAACACACACACTCTCTCTCTCTCTCTCTCTCTCTCTCTCTCTCTCTCTCTCTCTCTCTCTCTCTCTCTCTCCAAGCAATTAATAATTGACTATAAAATTTATAGCTATTGGTAGGATTTTATGCCCACCTATTCTCCCCATGCTGGGAATTTTGTCTGGCTTTGTTTTACATGGGTGTTGTACATTCAGCTGACTGTACAGTGGTTGTACAGTAAACCACTGTGAGCTCAAACATATAGATTTTTTTGCAGACCATATACTCTTTCGTCCACTTTCCTATGTCTTTAATTAGATAGATAAATAGTTAGTTAGTTAGTTAGATAGATAGATAGATAGATAGATAGATAGATAGATAGATAGATAAGGGGAAAGACAGAAAGAGTAGAAAGGAGGGACAGATAAAGGACTTAGAGAGTAGGATAGAGAAGTGGAAGGATAGTGAAAGTGCACATGAGATATGGTAGGTAAATTAATATCCTTATTATAATATCACTTTAATCCATAAATATTAATGAGCATATCTTATTATATTTTATTGTAACAATGATTATATACCTACACACACACACACACACACACACACACACACACACACACATATATATATGGTAAGCCAGAGGTCACAATTCTTAAGAGAATAAAGGAGAGACGTGAAATGTTAATCTTCATTTTTTACATTTGTTTTTTTATCTTCCATATTATTTTCCTCTTCTTCAGTCCTTACTTCCTCTTGACCTTTCTTTTTCCTTTCTTCTTCTTATTCATAGATCTATAAGTTGTAGAAGCCCAGTGGGGAGCTATCTTGTCGACCTCAGAAGGCATACTGAGGTCAAGGTTCATGCATTTATTTTCATTTTGCCCACTGTTTGCTTGATGATCCTGAACATGTCAGCCAATATCTTTATAATCCCTTTCTAGTGCATTGCTCTGCAAACATTCCCATATTAGCTGTGAGAGCACAGGGCAGGGAAAGCATTCATTTTATTTATCTGGCAAGCACAGTGGTACACATATAAATAATTTCTAATGTAGCGAATGCATCTGCAGCTTGGGCCTCCTCAGTCTTATTTTTCTTATATCAACACATGTCAACTGAGCTTTAGAAAGGTTCTGACTTTCTTATGCTGAAGCATCAAGTCATCCACTAGCCAATTTCTTTTGAGTATTACTTTGTTTGATTTGGATGAAGGGACAGGGAATTGTATAAATGTCACTGTGGAGAGCCCTTGTCCCCTGGTGATTAGTAACCTTATCAATCCAGAGCAAAGAGACATAAGTAGAGACCTGGATTTGGAAAATGGCACACAGATGAGGGTATTTGACTGGGCACGTATGAAGAAGTTAGTCTGGTGGCGTCTTTTCCATGCAGGTGGCTGAGCAGCCCCATTTGCTGTCTGTTCTATTTCATCCTTCCCTTCTGTTTAGTTCTACCGATAGCCTTAGTCTCTTCCCATCAATAAAATCTTTAAATGTTTATAAGATATTGTCCTAGTTTTATTTTTTTCCTATGGAAATTAATATATGTTTATTGAAAACTATCCTCACCACCAAAACAAACAAAAAATTCCTAATTACAAAAGAAAAGAAGCAACATATATGAAAGTCCCCTCCTAAATTCTCTGCTGCAAGAAAGAAGTTTTTAATTAATAACCTATGATTCTCCTAAAAGCAGACACAGACCGACAGACAGAAAGACAGATAGACAGACAGACAGACAGACAGACACACACACACACACATACACACAATCCAGCAGAAAGAGGACAGAGGGAGGAGAAAGAGAGGATGGAAGAAGGAGAAGGGAAAGAGAAAAATCATAAACAGGTTTTCTCAGAGAAAATGAATAATCTTTACTCAAAAAAACCTAAAAACAAAACAAAAAACAGCACTCAGTCGAGCAAATAGCTTGTGAGGCCACATATGGAGTTCTAAGGACAGAGGTTGGAATAAACTAGGAGACTAGAGGAAAGGGTCTAGGCAGAGTCACTTAGCAAGAAGTACAGGGTAGGTGAGAGAATGGGCAGCAGGATGATTAGAACATGGAGATTGGC
Source organism: Micromys minutus (assembly GCF_963924665.1). Taxonomy (NCBI): domain Eukaryota; kingdom Metazoa; phylum Chordata; class Mammalia; order Rodentia; family Muridae; genus Micromys; species Micromys minutus. The sequence continues at coordinate 20,023,164 of NC_137966.1, forward strand.
CACAGTGACTGGAGAGGAGACCTGGGATGGCAAGCCTGGAGGGTGATGAGAATTGTTTGAGGGATTGGCTATCATGTGTGAAGAACGCCTCTTTATTCTTCTAAAGATGCACATGCAGAAGAAGTAGTAACCCTTTGTATCAGCTTGGCTATTATTAGGAAGACTCAAGTGACATGTTAGGGGATCCCAGGAACATGGCCCTTGGCCCAGGATGCAGCTTATCTCATTACTGTGGAGAGGCTACATACGAAGTGTTAGCTAGTTAGAATGGTTCATTATGGAGTCTGTTTTCTGTTTTGACGGCATTATGAGAAGAGTCTAAAGTTGTGGCATCTATACCTTCAGTGGCTCTCTGCCTGATATTTGCCAATCTTCCTTGCTGGCAGAGTGAAATTAGGTGTCAGGATCAGTTTAAACCTAATCTCAAACTGGCCCCCATAGTCACGGTCAGTCTTCTGCTTTCCATCTTACCTTCTGTTACCTGACTTCTGAATTTCCTTTGAATTTATTTTGATAGGTTTATGTGTGTGCATGTGTGTGTGTATGTGGTATGTATGTATGTATGTATGTATGCATGCATGTATGTATATATGTGTTCATGTGGTTATATTATAGGAAGGCACATGTTTATATGAAATACAGAGGTCAATGAACATCGAGTAGCTTTCTCTATCACTTTGTGGGGTGTTGTTGTTGTTTGTTTGTTTGTTTGTTTGTTTGAGGCAGGATTTCTTACTGACCTGGAAACTCATGGATTTGGCTAGATTGACTGGCCAGTAAGCATCTGAAATCTTCCTGTCTTTGCTTATCCAGGATTAATGTTATAGGCACATGATGCGGTGTCCAGTTTTTATGTGGGTTCTAGGAATACAACTTCAGGTCTTCATGCCTGCACAGGCAAGCACTTTATTAGCTGAACCATATCTCTGGTTTCAAGTATTCAGTTATTTTTAACCAAATAGTATGGACTACAAAATATAATATTATAACTCACACCAACCTGAAGCCAGAGAATAGGAGGTTATTAGAAGCAGTGTTTTCATCTTTTTCTGAGACCAAAAACAATCTAGGAATCACAGAGGGTTGGAAAATCTAATTATAGCCCTATATAAAAAAATATAGGGATATCTGAACATGTCCAGATTCCAGCAAGGAGGTTACATAATGACCAAAGTATAGAGTGTGGTGCTTATCTGGGGTGAAAATTATTTCCTTTTTTCCTGCTTTCTTTTTTCCACTTTTTTCCACTCCTGTCCTGTCCTCCTCTTCATCTTCTCCTTCTTCCCCACCTCTCTCCCCTCTTTATGTAACAAGACACAGCCTTCCTGACTCAACCTCCCCAAGTGCTATACTGACAGGCATGAACTGCCCTAGCTTTTCTTAGAATGCAATTTTTTGTGAGACATGTCTTGTGTTTCCTTCCTGAAGGGAAAGACATAAAATGGATAATTAAGGTCTCAGATCCTCATTTGTTCAAGGGACATGTTGATGCAGCTGGGTCTACTTTCTATTGCATTGATCAACACCTAAGTTCACTAGGCAGCATTGGCCTCTCTGTGAGTGAATGACAATTTTGTATTCCCATTCCCATAAATGAGACTCATCCAGAAAAGCAGTGTTTGATCTAGGTTCTAGGGTGTTCTGAGAGTATGTCATTCAGATTTTCATCACTGTTCCAAATACCAGAGTCAAGAAAACTGATAGAGAAAACCAGTTGAATCTGACCTACAGTTTCAGATACTTCATCCCAAGCTGATTGGTCCTATTGGTTTGGGTCTACAGATGTGCTCCATGGTGGGAACCCATGGCAGACCACAGATGGACAGAAATTAAAAGTAAGATCTTTCTTACTGTTACATTAAAGAGAATGTCACATGACCCGAAGAGCTCTGACATGGCTCTATGTCTTAAAGTTTGCTCTGCTTCTGATGATGTCAAGCTGGATACAAGACCTTCCTCACAGAAGGATTTGGAGACACTCCGGATACAAACTATACGAGAAAGTCTGCATAGGGTCATTCTCTTTGGCCAGGATGTAGGACAGAATCTGATTTGCATGAAGGACCCAAAAAGGACATGTTCTGTGTGACATACAGTATAAAAAACAGGAGAATACTAGGGCAATTATAACACAAGTCTTCTGTGGTCAGGGGTTTTCCTTTCACCTGCAGCCTGTATACCTGGATGGCCACCAAGAGTTGCTAGAAGACACTAGATTACAAACTCAGTTGTGCTCACACGAGAACAGAAAAGCATCCATGAAGTTGACAGAAACCCACATACAATACACACATACACCTTTACATACATGTATACACAGTGACACACGTACACACACTCACTCACACACACACACACACACACACACAAGCACATGCACAGGAGCTAAGCCATTAGCAGGGCTTTGTGTGTGCTTTGCATATTTCACTGAGAGCTCTCAGTCACTTCTACCTGTAACTTCCCTTCCTTCCTGTTACGAATTTTCCTCCCAGATTTACTCTTCAGTCCCTAAAAATATCCAACTCGCATTATTTATTCACTCCATAATGCATACCATCCAAAGACAACAATTTTGCCAATAAACTGTTACTTTCATGAATAATTCATGCAGCCTTCATTTTCCTGACATGAACAAATATAATTTCAAATGGGAGGCGTGTGGCTCTATTTTAGTCTTTCCCTCTGTCTTTTAACTTAATATATTTTTTAAGACTTTGTGATGCCCTGCCTGAGGGGGAACTCCATGGGGACTAATTCTAAAACTCCAATTAAAAGAAATAAGCCATGGCATGGGAACATAACTAGAGTTAGATAGAGTTTTGGTGGAGTGACAGGGAAGTTTGGAGGTAGAGGAAGAAGGAAGAAGGCTGCCCAGAGTACCTGAGAGGAAAACATGTAACTCACGTAATAAGGCAGCAGTGCTAATAATTGTTTCAATCTTACTAACATCCATGGCCATCTTTTCCTCATGTTTTATATATGATTAAGCTTCTGATAATAATTACATGATAATAATAATATTATGTGGCTAGCTAACACTGCTTGAGTCACAATGAGATGTTTGACATTACACTAAGGAATTTGCTCATAGAAGAATTTCCCAATCTTGGTATTATTTATGTTTTGAGTCAGACAATTGTTTTAAGGAGAGAAAAGACTGACAAATTTAATATGTAAGGTGTTTCTGAGATTCCCTTACTGACTTTTACCCAATGGTTCCAGTAGTACCCTTTTCCTCACCCCACCCCCAAAAGCAAACATGATATATCTCCAGACAGAACCCCAAAACTTCAGTGAATCAAACCCCTCAGCTGTGGCCTGCTTACATTCACAGTGACTGTTATCTTTCATAGTGTTCTTACAGGCTGTGCACACCTCCAGCTGATAAGGGAGAGACAGAAGTTTGGAGTCAAGGACAGAACTAAACTTCTAATCTGGTTTATTGAAGATGATTTGAGTGTTACCTGTGTGTGTGTGTGTGTGTGTGTGTGTGTGTGTGTGTGTGTATTTATGTGTGTGCTTATGAATCATGGCCCTGTGTGCATACATGCCCACAGAATCTAGAGAGGGCATCATATCCCTTGGAACTCAAATTACAGGTTATCATGAGCTACTTGACACGAGTCCTGAGAACTGAACTCAAATCCTTTCCAAAGGCAGAAAGTATTCACTTTTTAAAATTTATTTATTTACTTTATACATGATCTCAGCCCCCCATCACTCCCTCCTCTGAGGCCCACCTTTGCAAATCTCCCCATTGGCTCCTCCCTTTTCCTTCAAAGAAGGGGTGCCACCATGTATACTACCCTATCCTGGGACATGCAGTTGCAATAGGTATTCTTAATGGCTGAGTCCTTTCTTTGACATCCTAAATAATATTTAGAATCACACCAACATTAAGGCTAATTTGTGTTGATACTTGATTTTAACAAGAAAATACTAAACAACCATCTTTCTGCCTTCTTTTTTTAGATAGATATTTTCATATTAAAACTGTAGCACTCATGTAGTATTTTGCATATGAGCAAGTGGTTAATTAGTAATGGTGTTTTAATTTAATTTTACATGTATGTATGAATGCCTACATCATATGTTTTTGTGTACAGGGTGTATGCCATTGCTTCTGCAGGCCAGAGGAGGACATCAGATTCTCCTAAAACTGTAATTAGAAATGGTTGTGAGCTATCTTGTAGGTGCTGGGAACTGAACTCAGGTACTGAGAAAGAGCACTTAGCTGCTGAACCACCTCCTCAACCCCTTACCTAGTATTGCTGTCTTTTATATAGATACAGGTTCCTAAAGGCCTTTGTAGCATAATAACAGAATGGACCAAAACAGTACAACCCTCAGCACTTTGTACTGAGCATTGTCTGTGAGGCAGCCAGAAGGACTTGCCTGACATATATGTTTAGTTTCCATATTGAAGCATTACCTGCTATGAATACCGTTTAGCTATGTATAGTGCTTTCTTTTATCCACTGTGTCCTGTGTACTTTGACTGGTACATGGGTGCACACACATTGATTAGCTCATTGACTTAATGGCAGAATTTTAGATATGGAGGGAATCCAACTAAAATTCCTAAGACTGGAACTCACAGTCTCCACTGCTGCTCATGGGCCCCTGTTGGGACTTACCCCTAGTTTGGTACCCACTGACAGTATGTCTGACTGGCTCTGCTTTATTACACACTTCTTGCTATGGTCATAATCAGTGCCATCCTCTCTTGCCTGTATTCTGGCTTCCTCTCTGCCTACATCATTATTATTCATCTAAAACATCCCTTTCAGGGTCAGTTCATTTCAGCCCTTATCTTAGACACTTGACTGCCTTCTGCAGACTTTTAAGCACTCATTGGAAAGACAATGCATGACTCATCATCAGTGGGTAGAGAGTATGCAAATAGGGCAGATCTATGATTCATCATCAGATCTGTTTCTCTAGGAAGTATCAATTCCAGCATTCAGATGAAACTCCCAGAAACCTCAAGTCCCTCAAAGACATACCAGATGGAGCAATGTTACCATATATTCCCGTTGACCCTCCCTCAACAGCCAGGGAGAAAATGTTTTCCACAACCTCGTTTTGTCTTTAAGAAATGACTGCCATCAATGAAATCGTTTACTCATTGTGCTGTGTGGTCTCCGGTGACTTTATGTGTACATGCCTTATCTCCCCCAACGAGACTATAGGATTATAAAAAAAAGATTTCTCTCAGAGCAGGTCCTTAATGTTCCATAGAATTCATCACAGCAGATAGACCTGTGGCCGGGAGGCAGCTTCCATGATCAGAACATAATTTTCTCTTTTTATATTCTGAACTCTAGTGTCTTTATCAATAACACGAAAAGCAGCTATTTCTGTTTACTTTGCCGTAAGAGAAGGGGTATTGCAGATGAGTTTCTTTAGATAGTAAGCAATTGGCTAGTGGTTTCTGAGCAGCTGAGCCTCGGAACTCTAATAACTCATTATGAGTCTGTCTCCATACCTCACTGAAGTCCCTGGGTCCTTTGAATGGTGGCTTAACCAGTGTCTTTCTTTATCTGTAAAATTGTGCTTAACATATAGCTTGAAGCGGGCTGATAACCAAGACACATCTACAGTGATGAGGGCCATTTAGGTGAGGATAAGACCCACAGAGACTCATTTCCCAAGGGACCTGTGTGCTCAGGTGTCAATGCCTGCTGGCGGGCCACATGGTGTGGTAGGAGAAATTTAGCTTTCTGCCTAAAGGAGGGCTAATTTCTTGTTCCAATTTCTACAGGAAGCGCTTGACCTTGTATAAGTCAGAAACCTCTCTGCATGCTTTATTGTTCTCGCCCGTAAAAATAAACATGCAAATCAGATGTTATTACTTAACTATTATTCCTAGGCATTGGTGCTTCAGGATCAGAGTTCCTGGGGTTCAAGCAAGTATTTTGTATTTGCATGAATCCACACCCAACAGTAGGTTTCCCACCATGATCCTGTAGGCTCCATCAAAAAATATATGCTCCCTTCATATGCATGTTCAGCGTCCTCTCTCCCAGACCGCTATGCCAGACACATTTCCTAATAAAGTCTATAATAAAAGCAAGCCTTCCCACTGGTGTGTTTATAGTGTGAAAGATGTGGTTAATACCACCATGGCTATACTGGATTAAAAGAATGCATATTTCCCTGTCTCTCACACCCACCATTTGATCCCCAACCTTTTTTCAGCAAATCTAAACTGTTGCCTTCCACATTGAGTGCCACCTCCAGAGGGATTTTGCCAAGTTCCATTTAGTGTAATTAGCATTCTGGTTGTTTCTCCCATATTGAGAGAGAGAGAGGGAGGGAGGGAAGGAGGGAGGGAGGGAGGGAGGGAGGGAGAGAGAGAGAGAGAGAGAGAGAGAGAGAGAGAGAGAGAGAGAGAGAGAGAGAGAATGAGAGAATTGTCAGAATGCTGCCCTGAACAGGGTTCATGTCGAGTTCTGCCAACAGCATTGTTACATGTCTAGAAGAAGGAGACAGACAATGGTCTTCACATGCAGCTGGGAGTTCTTCATGCACGCACTCAAGTTCCTGGTGCTTCAGGATCACAGAGTTTCCTTTGTGGCTTTTCAGAAGAAAGCTTGACTTTTGTGGCAGGGTTCAACAGCCAGCATGGCGTCTTCTGAACAGAAGGTCTGGGGAGCAAGGGAAGAATGATGATCCCCTCCTTAAAACTGGTCCACAGGGTCCTCTGAAATAACAAGCTGAAGGCATCTTAAAGCAGTTAATCTCGGAACACAATGTTGGTGTCTGCCATGGGCATGCCTTGTAAAGAATGCAAACACATGAAAGGAACAACATGTCTCATTTTGTGCATGTTCTACTGTGTGCATTACTAACATTTGAACCCAGGGCCTCCTGAATGCTGAGCAAGTACACTACCATGGAATTATATCCTCCTTCTGAGATATAACCAATTAATAGCCCTCACGTAGCCAGAGTGTGTGCTCAGGGCACAGAATGCTGATAAATAGCGTGCATTTTATTATGATTATTGTATTCAATTACTTTTTTAAAAAATTCCCAAGCACTTAGTTTTAAGTGAAAGAAAAATAATCACTACTATGCTCTTAGTATATTTATTTCAAATTATGCTAGAGATTATTAAAAAATATGATCATACCAACCCTAAATACAGAATTGACTATAGTCAAAGGCTGAATAGCAAAAACATGCTACCAATATCCAGTGTGTGTCCATCTGAACCCCATTCCCAGTATGATTATAAAACAGACTTGAGAAACAAGTAGGTGTAAGTACCAAGCACTTCAGCAAGGACTGGGCTGCTTTTCTGTGTTTTGTGTGTAACTGTGCTCAGTTTGGCTGGAAATTCTTTTTTCTCTCTCAGAGCCATTTCTTCTCCTTACTTCTTGCCATCTCCCTGGTATTTCTGCATTTGTCATTTCAATTACAGTACCACATACTATTTTTACACTCAGAAAGCAATTTCCAGAAACACCAGGGAAAGAACGGCAAAGATATTAGGAGGTGGCACTTAAGACTGTGGGGATGGCTTCAGGAGGGTGGAACAAATTTAGGACATTTTTTATTTTAATCATCTATAAAGAAACTAATTCCATGCACCCATCTACAGTTAAGTCCCACTTATGGTACTAAGCATCATAAAATTGAATAAAGTAATATTCTTTAGTGTCATGTCATAACTATTATGTTATCCAAGTTAAATAGCTTAGCATGCCACTAGCTTCTCGGAGAGACAGGGACAAAAGCGAGGCATGTCCCAGTCTAGGTCACCCAAGACAGAGCAAGCTGGTTAGTGGAGGTTTTCCTTTAGCCAATGTTTGTTGAACTTCGTGTTAGAAACAGGGAGTCTTCTGTAACAGATGGACTCTCTGCATTTAAAGAACTTCGCTTCTGTCCCAGGCAAAGGGTTTTTGTTGTTGTTGTTGTTTTCTTTTGGTTTCTTTATTGATCAAACATATGTATATGTTTGTGTGTACATGGTCTTTAAATGTGTGTGCGTGATTGTGAATGTGTATGTATGATGTATAAATGTGTGTTTGTAGATGTGCAAATATGCATTGTATGATATGTTTGTGTGTAAATGTGCATTAAGGGGAGTTATGTACATGTGTATATGTATATGTGAGGGGGAAGAGGTGTATGTTGAGCATCCTCCTTTCTGATTGTTCAGCTTATTTGGGGGGATAGGATCTCAGTGATCTTGGAGTTCTCCAGTTCAATTAGGCAGGATTGCCCATAAGCCCCGGGGATCCTTTAAGTTCTTGTTTCCACTTAAGATACTCATCTGACCACTCTTCTCCATGAGAGAATTTCTCAGTCAGAGGTTAAATTCCACACAGCATTGTCTACAACTGAGGAAGTCACTTCACAGACAAAGAAATGTAGTAGGAATGCTCGCTACAATAGGAGGACAGCAATGCTTGCTAGCTGCCTCCCAGGCCGCCTTGCACTCAGCCGTATTTCTCATACAGTTCTGAACCCCTCCTGGTGAAGGAGGCACCCACAATAAACTGAGCCCAGTGCATCAAGTGCTAATGAAGATGCCCCCCTCCCTGCATGTGCCCTCACAGCTCACTATGATGGAGTTCAAACGCCTCAGTTCAGATCACTATAGGCCATGATGATACATAAAGCTAACTAGGACACGCATCTCTCCTCATGACTGAACCCTGCTCACCTGAGAAACGGAGCCCAATGACCATTAAGAGGCAGCTACTTTTATCAATAATCTTATTTCCATTGTGAATGAGCTGACTCAGAAATGGGAGGAGGGTGATGAAGGGGAGGGAACTGTTTCTTCTACAGAAAGCCAGGAATTTAAGACCAGCACTTACAAGCTAGCTTAAGTGGCAAGACATAGGTGGAGATGGAAAACCTTAGGTGCCAATCATCCTGTGGCTGACGAAGGAACGCTTTGGATGAGAACCCCTTGCTTTGGAAAGGAGATATAAATACAAACCCCATAGCCACCGTTACAGCAGTACACCTCTAGTAGAAAGCCGACAGGCACACATTACCCTGTCAACTCCAGCTTGCTTCCTCTATATACCTCATAGGTGACATTATTATTTCTTTTAATCTTCTAAGACAATGACTTGCTCCTCCTGCGGAGAATGCATGTGGCCATGTGTGTTCCTCAGCCTGGTTACAACAAGCTGTACTGTCAGCAAAAAGTTGCTCTGGAAGGGCTTGAGATGCAGAGATTTGCCCCCTGAGAATATAGGGGTTCACAGAAACAGATCCTGGTTTCTTTGTTGAATGGATCTTCAAACTTGAAGAGATCAGGTACAAAAGTCAAAATTCTGAAAGTGGGTGTCTTCAATAGCCACCCTATGATTGCATTGATTAATTTGAACTCAACAAGGAACTCAGCCAACAGAGGTTCCCCCCACCCCCCAGCCCCAGACATGAGAATCTTTCTGAGTAACATTGTTTGTGTCTACACAAAGCTTTGCACATGCCGGACAAACATTCAATGGCTGAGCTGCCCAAGCTCCTGAGGGTATACTTTTAATATGTTTCTCCATCTGGACTCCTGGTATTCTGTTGTTGTCTGAGGGACTCAATTAAACATGTTAAGCTTTTATTAGCCAAAATGTGGAATGGTACTGATATACTTGAAGGGTCTTCCAGTTATAGCATTAAATGAGATAATGCTTAGAACATGATTAGCATCCTCTTGCATTTTTCTGACTGTTGAACTTTTTGTGTCATACTGATTTTGTGTCTTTGACATCTTCTTACTAGATAGACACACATGGTCTCCGTGATTTAATCACATACTTGAGATTCTTGTTAGTCTACATGATAGATATCTATGAGGTAACTATTTAGTGTTAAGGGATGGTGTGTATCCTAGCTCAGCAAATTGTGATCCAATGCCCAACTTTTCTATTAAAAATAATCTTACTGCTGTGTTGGTTACACCCACTCATTTGCATATTGATCTTAGATATGCTCTTCCATTGCATCAGCCAAGTGGAAATGTCATGAAAATATATGGTTCAATACTTATTATTAATATCTAAATAAAGTTTTTTTTAATTCTTGTTCTAGATGCAAAGAACAACATTTTCAACTAGATACTTCTATATGCCGGTCCATTAACATAATGGTTAGACAACCAGAACACTTCTGAATAAGAACTTATATAAACATCACTTGTTTAAGGATCCTGAGAAAATAAGACCATGAAAGGTGCTAGGCAAAGTATAAAGGGAAAATGTAGGTAGATAGGTAGGTAGGTAGGTAGGTAGGTAGGTAGAGAGATAGATAGATAGATAGATAGATAGATAGATAGATAGATAGATAGGTAGGTAGGTAGGTAGGTAGGTAGTAGGTAGGTAGGTAGGTAGGTAGGTAGGTAGATGTAGTTTTTATTTTTCTCAATAGAAAGAACAGGCTATTAAAAAGATAACAATAGAGTGTAACACCAGAATCGAAGAAAAACCATCACAAGAAAGCTGGACAGGACAAACCAGCATCACAAGGGAAGTATCCCAAGAGAAATCACAAGAATGAGACACCCATTGATCTCTACTCTCAGGAGTTCTATAAAAATACTAAACCAAGAGTTACAATATATACACAGAGACCTGATGCACACCTATGTTGGCCTGTGCTTGTTCCTTTAGTCACTTTGTGAATTCATGATCTTTGCTCAGTTGATTGAGAGGCCCTTGTTTTCTTAGTGTCCGAACCCCATTGGCTCTTATACTCTTTCCTTTTCTTCTTCTATGGGGTTTCCTGAGCTCTGAGGAGAGGGATTTGATCGAGACATTCCATCTAGAGCATTGTATTCCAGGGTATCTATCTGCCTCTGCCTGCCTCTGTCTCTATCTCTGTCTCTCTGCAGTGCTTGGGTGTAGGTCACTGTATTTGTTTCCATCTTTGCAGGCGAAGTTTCTCTATGATGGCTATGGGTATAGCAGAATATTATTAGGAATCAATTTATCACTACATCTTATAAGGCCAATAATAAGTTTTTTTTTTTTTTTTTTTACCCTAGATCTCTGAACTAGCTCGTCTATGATTGTTAGTTACCATTACAATGTGAACCATGGATTCCATCTTGTGGAGTAGGCCTTGTGTCAAACCAGACATTGGTTGGTTGCTCTTACAAGCCTTATGCCCTCTTTGCCCTAGCATATTTTTTCAGCTTGACAGCACTGTAGATTAAAGTATTTGTCACTAAGTTGGTGTTTATGGGGTATTTTTGGCATATGTTTTTATAATGTTCTATTTTATATAAGATAATTTTATATAGAAAAACTATCAGGACCCAGTGAAGTCACATTAAGCACATAGAGAAACAACTCCCAGGTGCATGTGTATTCTGATATGCCTAACCATCCAAGCTGGTTAGGATTTCAGGGAGCTGAATCTGTGGATAAAGTACTTGCCCTGCTAGTATAAGAATGAGAGTTCATATATTCAGCAGCCATATGAAATCCATGTAAGTGTGGTGGGCACCTATAATCTCAAAAGTTGACAGGCAAAGAGAGGTATTCCCTGAGACAAGCTGAAAATATAGACAAGGCAGAACTGATAAGCTCTGATAAGAGGCCCTTACTTATAAATAAAATGGAAGATAATTGAGGAAAATACCCATTGTCAATTTCTGGATTTTATAGGCATGTGCACCTAAGTGTATGTACATTGTCTACTTTCTCCTATATGCACACACAGAAAATACATATGCAAAACACATGATGTGGAAAACATTTGAGAATATCAACTTCTGGTCTTCACATGCATGCTCACACATACTTCTGCAAGCATGTTTGCAAACACACACAGGAATATTTGCACAGGTACACTGCACACACATACATGTACAAAAATTAAAACGTGTTTGGTGTGACCTCATGAGCACTGCTTTAAAATTGAGAATTTGTTATTTGAAGACTAGCCTGTGGTTCCACCCGTGAAAAGATTTTAGCAAAGGGAAAAAAGGGAGAAAACTTGTGCTTCAGTGAGACCTAGTTGCATCTGTGGTCCTCTTGCAGCCTGAAGACCCACTGTCAAGACCAAAGGATCAATTGCATAAACATGGCAGCAGCCCTGGGGCCTTGAGCTTTGAGGATAAGAGGAACAGGAAGTAGGTCAAAGATGCTTTGTAAGGTTTCTGCCCAGTGTCTTATTTCCATGAGTTTTTCCTCTTCACAGTGGCCACTGTTGTAGGACCAGCTGCTTTCTCTGAGCGCTGCACTCCAAGCAAATTGCATTATTAACTAGATTGTTCAGGGGGAGCACAGCACTTCCACAGAATCCTCATGCCGAGGTCAGCAAATCTTATCTAAAAAGAACCAGGTTGTAAATATTTTAGATTTTACAGGTCCTGTGGTTTCTGTTGCGTTTCCTCAGCCCTGTCAAGAGCACAAAACAGCCATGCCCAATGAATAAATGAATGAGCATGGCTGTGTGCCAATAAAACTTTATTTATAGAAGCTGACAGGTTCCAACCTGGGATGGGTGGCTTGCCCAAGTCTATAACATGGAGCTCCTCCTTTGCCGGTGGCTGAGAGGGTTCACTGGGTATCCCCTGGCTCAAGACAGTGCTTCATGTCTTCCCTTCGAACTTGGTTTGATATATCCGGCTGGTCATGTGTCTTCTTCCCATAACTCCTCAGAGTCAAGCCACCCAGAGGTGACAGAAGGAAGGCTTGCTTTCAGCTGCCTACTATGGGTCTAAGACACTTTCCTGAAGGGTTTTCGTTTTGAATCAAATGGAAGTGGGCATTTGAAACAACATTGCTGTATTCTATGGTTTAATAAGAGAATACTTAGTGACGATTTTAGAGAAGTTTTTTTTTTTTTTTACAGAAAAATGCACAGATATTTACAATGTGTGTTGATCATATCCTTCCCTCATTCCCCACTTCAAACTCCACCTTGACCCTTTCACTCAGAGGAACCCCAAATAGCTTCATGACCCCCTCTTATGTTTTTTTATCATTCTGATTAGTGATGCCAATACTCATGTGGGCATAGGACCACCCATTGTAGGTCAAAGGCCATGATCATCATGCCATCAGTGGCAACGCTCTTGAAGAAAAGTATCATTCCCATAGCACTCACCAAAATCAATCTGACAGTAGGATCTTGTGAGCCCCTTCTATACCTGTGCTGGAACATTTCACTGGGTTGTGCTGATCTTCTCCAGATCACCACAGCTGCTATGCATCTGTGGGTGCAAAGTCCAGTCAGATAGAGAAGACATTATACTGCAGTAGTCTTCTGTGTCTTCTGGTACTTAAAAGTAAGCTCTCAGCTCTGAGATACTCCCTAAGCCTTGTGGGAAAGGATTGTTATAAAGGCTTTTCATTTCCACAGAGAGCTGCACAGTGGGGGCTCCTCTGCCCTGCACTGATGTCCTGAGCATCTTCTCTGGGAGAAGCTCCCTCTCTTGGCTTTCCATCTCCCCTCTGTGATCTGTGACATCTCCACAACCTGTCTGGGTCCCTCTTGAACCAATTTCCAAACCATACACATCTAGAAGAGTGTTTTTTGAGCTGCAGACTGTTAATGATATGTTATTAGCCCTGTTCCTTTCATCTGGTCAGAGATGTACTGACCAAACTGAATATTATACATGATTCACCTTTGTTTCTCTTGAGCATTACAGCAAGCACATGGGAGTGATTCTAACTAGTCATTGCTCTTCATTTGTGTGTGGACTCTGATGAAATGAAGCCACAGCTTCTGTGTTACATAGAGCATGCTTGCCTTGGGGTGGTTGTGGTGGTGGTGAGATCTCAAGATTTATCCAAAACAAACCTTATAACCACAGTGAGCGCTGGCTGTTCATTTTCTATTAGGCATCACTAAGATGCCTAATATTTAATAATAATGAGGTCAATAATAGTGTGAAGAACTTGCATAACACTTGCTTATATCCCCGTCTGTTCTTTAATGAAGTTTAGTATAAACTTTGTGTGTTACTCTTGAATTCTTGGTGTAATTGTATATAGAGAGGACTCTTTCTGTACCATTCTCACATTTAGAGAAATCAGGATCAGAAAGGGTAAGCAGGACCTTGCTGCCACATTAGTAAGAATGAACAGGGTCTCTGGAAGGTCCATTCCTAAGGATGAGACATTCTTCATATCAAAAAGGGATGGAGCCAGCTCACCCTTCTAGAGGACCATTTTCAGGGAACACAGAGCATGTTTGTGCAGTGCTACTGATGTGGCACTGTGTTTTGATTTTATTGGGGAGCACTTCCCAGGCTGGTGGATGAGGGAGAGCCAAAGAGCAGAGGCAGTTTTCTTCCCTTTCTGAAAAAGGTGAGATGGTTCACTGCAGGGCTGAAAAGAATTGCAGAAGATTTACTTGGGGGAAGTTATCCTCCCCTGCCCTCCCCCATTCTATTTCTATGATGAGTTATTATGGTACCAAAAGCAGGGAGAGCATTTGCTTTACAGTGAAAATACTTAGACAAAATATTACCACTGGGAAAAGTTTATGTTAAACATCAAGGTTAAAAAGAAGTGAGTGTCAGGTTTAGGAAGTTGTGTTTCATGCTCCCTGTCTTGCAGGAGTGTTGGCTGGCCAGCTTTTACTGTAATGGGGCAAATAATTAATATTTTAGGCTGGCATGCCACACTGTTTCTGTCACAACTACTCATCTTTATTGCTGTTGAGCAAAAAACATTCACAGACAATGCACAAACTGGCTTCAGTTCAGTAAGCATCCATCTTCGGCAGTGCACAGGTTTCGGCCTCCACACACTGGTGGCTCTTGTCATAAAAGAATACAGAGGATGTGACCTGCTCTACCACCTGCCAACATCCTTGGAGCCCGGTGAGTCTTCTCAACTGTGAATGGGAAAAGTTGCTGCTGAATATCTTCCTTTTCCTGGTAGTTTGACTAAATGGCCTGACAAAAGAAACTTCTGGAAGAAAATACTTATTTTAGTTCTCATAGTTCAAGGATAGACAGTCACAAAAGCCAACATGGATGACCTTAATAATTGTTCACTTCGTATCCACAATCAGAAAGTCTAAAGTACTATGTGTTCTCTGCCCACTTTCTCCATGTTTTATACATCCAGGGTTTTGAGCAAGGGAATGGTACCAACCATAGTGGACAGGTCTGCACAACACAATTAACTTAACCATTGTAACTTTCCAGAGGCATGTCCAAAATCCAGACTCTCTCTGGCTAACACTTCAGATTAACCATCACGTGCACCTATGACCATAATCCTGAGGAGCAGAGGATTAATAGAAGTTATAAACTCAATGAAAATAGTTCTGTGTTGTATACCCCTTTGCCTCTCTGAACTCCTTTTCTTCTGTGTGTATGTTCTGCTCCTTGACAAGAGATGCCTCCTACCTTGTGATGGCTCCCTGAGGTTTTCTGCATTTTTCTTTATTGTTCTAGTTTCAGATAAGCATCTCTTACCATTCCAGAAGACCTTTCTGAACTGCTATATTGAAAGAAAATTCTTAATCCATTGACAGGGCACACATATGGTCAACGCTTATCTCCCGTACTGATAAGTCGAATAGACCTTTACAAGTTTGTTTGTGACTGACTCCTCAATCAATGCCATTGCTTTGTGGTTATCTCATAAGATGTACCCTCTGGCATGCCTTTGATCTAGGTAATTATCACTAAGGGACAGAGACTTCAGAGCTTTCTTTGGAGCCTGCTCTGTGCAAAGCTATGCAGGGCTAGCATTGTATTCCCGATTTTGTAAATGAGAATCGTTCTCAGCAGAGACCTTAACTAGAATTCAGAGACCCTAACAGACTGAGATGTAAGAAAGCATTTTTCATTCCTCAATCAGGTTTCTGCACCTCTTGACACTCCAACCAGATGAGCTGCTGATTTGTTGGCTCTGAAAGGATTAGTCACACCTGGATATCTTTTCTGGTTTTGCCTTTCTTGGGTGGAAAACAGGTTTAACGATGTTAAGTAAATTATTGCTTACCTCATGTTAAGCTGCTGTCCTAGAAATCTACAGATTAAAAGTAGTGTTAAAATTTCCTGATGAGAAGCATAGAAGTCCACTTCAGACTCACACAGGGAAATATTGGTTTGTAAGTAGTCTATGGATTCCAAATAGTACCAGAAGGAGGGATAGCAAAGTGGATTGGGACAAGGTGAATGGAGTAGGAGGAGAAGGATGGAGCAGAGGTGTTGAGGGAAGGAGCATGGAACAGGAGTTGCCTCAACACTCGGGCAATCAACCCTACTTAGCAGTGGATCAACCACAAACCAGGCACTCCTCCCCATTTCATTTATTATTGAATCCTTTAGGATTCCTAGGATTCCTCCAGAGACAGCTTCAGATTCCTAAGTCCTTTGTCTTAATTGCTTTTTCCCTCATCCCTGGCTGTAAATATCCTGGCCACATGCCCTGATCCTAAATTATCTTAATTTCCTTTCTGGTTTTTCCACTAGTACCTAAATACATTGAGATCAGAGACTTTTTTAGAACAGTGTTTGAGATGTGCATGATGATCCTTGTAAATAAATATGAGTAGAGTTAAAGAATGATAGTCTTTACTTTTTTACACATCTCCTATGGGATAGAAGTGAATTGTATTTGCCTAGAGTGGTTCTTAGTTGAGTAAATGGAGACTTCATGGTTTGAGAAACATAGGCCAGATACTTCTGTGTTTCCAGGTTTGGTCATAGACTAACTTGGTCATGAGAGAAAAGGAACTCTCTGCATACAGGAAAGACAAAGCCCAAATATAGCAAGTGTACTCAGTATTGGTTGATTCACAAGTCTTTGGGCACAACAACTGATATCAAGTTTGGCATAAGAAATAGGGATTATGTCTCTTATTGAAGTTTTTGATGCAAGGATTTGAGCTGACCAGACAGAATGGATGTAGTCCGAACTGAAGACTTGCATTTCTTTATTGTTACTAAACACTGAAGGCATATAGGTCATCTCAGACTTTAGAGATAACAGAGACTATTCCATTCTTGTATTCATGTGTACATATGTTTGAAAGAGGAGTGAAGTGAGAAGGGAGGGCAAGAGGGAGAGAGTAAAACAGTGAGTGAGATGGGCTAGGAATCGAGACATGACAGGACAAACATAGATTGATTTCTGGGCTCCTGAAAACATGTACTACTGGTCTCTTGAAGCAGAAAGATATAATCTAAATCCCAGAATTCAGGACTAGGTGATACTATCCCAGAAAGAATCACAGGCTAACTAACTTATACACCATAGAATCTGGGACCAAGATTCAATGTAAAAATGAAACTTATTAAGTCCTGTGGCATTTGATTTAGGGAGTAGATGCTGGGCACCTATTGTTGGATGTCATTTTAACAGCTCAGTTGTGGTCTTTGCTCTCCTGAATCTACTATGCTAATAGAAGGTACTGCTTTAAAGAGAGATTCAAACTCAATAAAAAGAATAAAATGTTCTGACAAAAATCATAATTCTATTGAGAGGAAGGGTGAATTGCTGTGAGAAAAAAAAAAAAAAAAAAAAAAAAAAAAAAAAAAAAACAGTAGTCCAAGTGTCCAGAGATAGTGTGAATTCCTGGAGGAGGTGTAGAGAAGAAAGGCAGAGTAAGAAAGAAGAGCGGTAATTCTCAAACTAAGTTCCAGAATCACCAGCCTTAAAGTCCTTGTTCAAAGAGGAAAGAAAGTCTGGGGTGGAAGGCATCCCACATACAGGAGGTGGGGAAGAGGCAGAGATTAAGGGAACCCAGGTGGTCTTCCTCTATGCATGGTGAGAGACTTGAGTCAGATTTAGTCACAGAGAAAAGAGAGGCCCTGAATGACATAAGAGGAAAGGGTACCATGTGAGCTTTGGTAGTCCTGGCCTGAAGAGAGGATGAGTGTGGAAGAAGCAGAGAGGCTTCCACAGCAATCCAGTGTGGATGTTGTCAGTCATGTGTCTTCTAATGAACATCTTTGGACTGAACATGTCTGTCTGCATCATGAGGGACATTTCCCCTCTTTTGTCATTGTCACTCCCCATTCTCACTCAAAACGTTGTCAGATGGTTAAAGTATGGAACATTAAAGATGCCTTGGCTCTCTTGGGTCAAATATGTAATGTTTCAGAATTCTAGATCGGTTCACATATATAGATTTCAATCCCTTGTACATATTGTAAAGGAACTTAGATATGAACCCCAAACATATAAAGTAATGCTTTGGAATTTAAATGGAATTTAAACAGCATATATCTATAGAGAGATAGACTTTGATGCTTTTCAGTCAGCCACATGTTGTTTCTGAAATCTAAAACCTTGAACATGCTAGGGATGTAGCCTTGTTGGTATAGTACTTGTCAAGCATGCACAGAACTCTGAGGTGGATCTCCAACACAGCATTTAAAACATCTATTGGTGTTGCATACCTGTAATTCTGGCATTTGGGAGATAGAGGGAAGAGGATTGGAAATTAAGACCAGTCTCAGCTAAGTAGCAGTTTCAAAACCAGACTGTGCAACATGAGACCTTGCTTCAAAAAAATGGGTAAATACAATAAATAAAAATATAGACAATGTCCTTTAACCCTTAATTTTCTAAGTATTTTACTACTCATATCAACATTAATGCTTATAATTATTATTAATGAGAAGCATAATCATGACTACTGGGTTTCAAAGGTAATTTGGTACTTGATATTTGCCATCCCATTGTCTTGTCTTGAACATACATAACTATGGTCTATTCTGGATATAAGGAAGTTGACCTTCAGATAAGATAACAGACTTGAAATTATAAAGTACACAGAGAAACATCTAGGCAGTTTATCCTATTGATCCACTTCATCCCAGTACATTAAGAGGTAGTTTGGGGAAGTCCTTGGTAGGATGTTAATCACAACGTAGGCACTTGATAACTCTCATGTTATAACTCTCATAGCAAATTTCAAAAATTTATGACCTTAGAATGAATTCTAAGGAGAGAAAATTGAAGAAAATGTTTGCATTTGATTTCTTTTTCCTAATGATCTCACTGTACCCGTGGGCATTTTTCACTTATGTGTTTAATCACAAAATCTCAGGCCCAGTGTGGCTGACAGGTAATTTCTTTAATACAGCTGACAGAGATGGATTACATGGAGGCCCCTTGGATTCAGCGTCTTTGTGTGCATGTGATAAGACTAGATTAGAGTCCTCTGATATTATACCCTAATAATTCCCATGATGATAAGGATCATCTTTGTGGTCACACATATTTTGGCCAGATTGGATTCACCAGTTTTTAAGAAACCCTGCTACATTTATTATACTTTGAGAAACATCTAGGCTCATTTTGGGTATGGGGGGGGTAGAATCAGAAATCAGTTTCATCTTTAGACTTCTGTTTTATTATGCACTTTAGTCTTCAAATATACTTGTTTCCTAATACCTCTGGAAATGCTCAGAGATGCGCATGTATATGGGAACAACTGAATTGCTTTTTAGTTTAAAGTCATTTTATGGGCACAGGAATATTCCCCTCACCTTCCTACTGTTGAGCAGGCTTCAGCACCTATAGTTCCTTGGTGCACTTTAGTGGACAGGAGAGAAAGTGTTTTCTGTGTGTTTGCAATGAGAATTATTTCTCCCACATGGAAATAAATATGAGGCACTGAAAATTCATAATTACTACTTTTTTACTAATGTTGAAAAATGGAAATAATTCCTGAGACAGAATATTAGTCACTGTGAGTGTGTTTGTGTGTGTGTGTGTGTGTGTGTGTGTGTGTGTGTGTGTGTGTGTGTGTGTATGTGGTCCTAAAGAGAAATGGTTGTTCTGTGTTCATGCACAAAGTATCTGTCACAATGGCCTGGGAAGAATTCCAAGACTTAACTGACACTCAAATCAAAGGGAATCAGAGTATATTTATACAATTCTTCTTCATAAAGTGGCTCTGGATAATTTGTGTGAGGTAGAACACATTTTATTTTAGGGTTCTACCACCACCATCAAAGATTTCTTTGTGGGATATGGAATATTTTGCTAATAACAAGAAAGATGTCCTTTTATTTTCTAACATATACATATCCATTTATATGATGCACTTTATCATACCATAATTGCCCTCTTTTATACCCTCCACCTCCCACCCCACCCTGGATTTCTTGTTCCCAAGCCACTACTCTCATATCTCCTTTTAGTGATCTGCAAAGTTTAAATAGGTTGTTTTAATGAGCAAATACTTAAGTAGTTTTAAATCAGGACTTAGAAATATGAGAAAGGAGTATTGTTGTGAGTTCAAGAACAGCTTAGACTGTAGAGAGAATAGAGAAAGAGAGAAAGAAAGAGAAGAAAGGAGGAAGAGAGTAAGAAGGAGGCTGAAGAATCAGCTGATTCAGCACCTTGGACAGAAACATTCCTCCACCATTGAATCCTGAAAATTGACTTTGGTTGCAGATCTGGAGAAGTTAGCCTGTGTACTTTAAGGTAAAATGAAGGTACTTTAGGACTTTTTCCTTTATTTTCATAGGCTTTCTAAGCCTTGCTGGAAATATCCTGATATTGTCTGAGTAGAGTTTTATTAAAAACCCTAGAGTTAAGATTTGCATTGCAATTAGCTTCAAAATGCCATTTGAAGAAAGCTTTTAAGTGCATGTTGTCAAGGTCTAATATAGACCCTAGCTGAAATGATGCAGGAAAGAAGTAGTGCATGTGTATGTGTGTGTGTGTGTGTGTGTGTGTGTGTGTGTGTGTGTGTGTGTACTCTTATCTCCCCCATTTTCTTAGTGTTCTTTTGTCCTGGAAGAAAACAAGATTAACAGATGTATATTATAGACTTATGCAGTGAACACTGGTTCCTCATACCAGTTACCTATTCTATCCTGAGCCAAGTGTACCCACAGTAAATGCCATTTCTGCTACTGTACACTTCCCTCTTGCTGTTCAAGTCCTGGTCCTTGCTTTGGAAGTCCTGGTCCCTCCAAATTGCAAAAGAAATAATATTGTACAAAGCATTTCAGAAGACAATTCAAAAATAGTCCTGAGTTTGCTGCTAAAATGTGCAAGTTTTAGAGTTGGGGGGCCTTTGGGACATTTTTAGGGAAACAAAAGTAGCAGTCAGCTAGGAATTGGAGGAATTTCTTTGGGGACCCTTATTGCAGACTAGGGAATATGACACATCTCCTGTGGAGGATTGATTCAGGAGGCTCTAGTAGGAGGTATATCACTGCATTGAGTGGTGTTTCCAGCTACAGATATCTAGAAGGGTAGCAATCATCACAGCACCCTACCCTGCTATGCAGACCCAGATTAAATCAGGTTACTCAGTTCTAGCAGAACCTTACCCCTAAACACTGTCGTCTACCACATATAACTTGCAAGAAAACATAGATATGGTCATGTTTTTCACTATCTCTTGATTTATAAACTAGCCTACCACTGGGAGAATGGTACCCTGAATAGGTTTTAAATTGCTCGTGAGGGGAAGGTCAAAAGTTCCCATACTTTCCACAGATACCTGCAGGCAATTCCTTGCAAAAGTCTTCTAGCAAATCAAATCAAATTAAATCAAATACAATTTCATTTCTTCCTTCCAGCTTTCTGGAAGAGTCTTTCCACAGTCTACAGCTTGATTACCTGCATGTCTGGAAGAGACTCAACCCAAACACATAAGAAAAATAGATCATTATCCTAATTGAAATTGAAGACCACTGGGCAAGACATCAATTAATGACTCAAATGTAGCATTCTCCCTTGAGTAATGACAAAACCCTAAGACTTCTTAGAAGGCCACTAGGAAACAAAAAAGCATTGATCAACCTGGTGATCCCACAACAATTAAATTTGAAATAAAAATTCCTCCAACCCAGCCAGCTAGCCTTTGCCCATGTTTTCTCATTGGTTTTATAAGCATTGATGCATCTGACTCTTCAATAAATTCCCAACAGTTACTTTTCACTTCTTAGCCAGGTAGCTTTTATATTTTATTTCATTTTTTTCCTATGTAAAACTCCAAGCTTCCTGGCATTGCCTGAAAAGAATGTGTGAAAAGACTGGTGTGCAAGAGAATGGTAGGGACGCTGCCTGAGCCTAGGCGAGAAAGCAACATAGGATGCTGTATAACTTGTCTTGTCACCAGCACATACTACAGGACAGAAGAAACTCAGTAGAAAAAGGACTGACTTAACTCAGGGTTTCCTACCAGGGAGTGCATGTCTGCACTCACTGCTCTGAAAGCATGAAACTAGGGCTCTTTATGTCTTGGTGTTTCAGGAATCAGAGAGCTTGGGCTGGAAGTAGAAATAGTCTCAGCCACCTCAAGGCTCTTTTCTATGGCCATGTATCCACCTATCAGCCACGTTCAAAAACTTCCACAGCCTCCCAAAACAGTAGCCCCAAGATACAGAGCTAGGGTTTAAACACATGAACCTGTTTGGAGACATTTTACACTCAATCATAGCATCCATCCTCTTAGAAACCTGTATGATGTGAAATCAAATGTTCAGTTAACCAGGAGTCAATGGTCCTCCATCCAAACCATGAGTGCTAAGATTCTGTAGCACAGGTACCATGCACTACTGAGTCTCTTCCTTTCACTGTATACAGTTTTTGAAGATAGGTGCATTTATACAGGCAGTCATGAATGTACCCACACAAACACACACACACACACACACACACACACACACACACACGAATGTCCACACACTTTTCAGCTATTGTCTTGAGAAGGGATCACAGATATATGTTGTATGCCTTCTTTCCCTTAGGATGCTGATGATCAGTTCAGTTTGGGGAACTCCTCAGGACTAGCATTTAATGAAAATAGAATTTCCAACCAGACTATAGAAATGAATTTCTGTTCGTCATTGCACTGACTGTCTATAACTAACATTCTTTCCCTAAGGAAGCAGTTTTCCATTCCCTTCTAGTTGTGCATGTTCATGCATGCATGCCTGTGTGCCTGTGGATATGTACATGTTTACATGTGTATGTGTGAGCAAATTCCTATGGGGTCCAGAAGACAACCTTGGAGGTAATCTTTGAGTTGCTGTTCCCTTCGTTTCTGGAGATAGGCCCTTCCGTTTGTTGGCTTGCATCTTACCTAATAAGTGAGGCTGCCCAGCCACTGAGCTCCAGGGATCTGCCTGTCTCTATGTCCCTAGTGCAGAGATTACAAGTGGAATACACCTAGCTTTTTTCTGTGAATTCTGGGAAGTGATAGCAGACCTTCTGCTTTCTAGGCCAGCACTTTACCAGCAGAGATATCTCCCCAGCCACACTTTTACTTTTTAGCAATATGGTCTGTTTATTCTTTGCAATTGTTATACATGGATCCAGTGGCTCTTTCATTATTTATAAACTACTGAGTCCATTTAGCATAGTCTGCATTCATATTGGGGATGAGTCTTTCACTGGGGCAAGAGCAACCTATCAGTAATCATATCCTTAAGAAAAGTATGTTAACTGGCAAGAGCTATTGAGGGCAGGGTAATCCTCCTCTTCTCTCCACACTGGGGATTTTACCTGGCTTGATCTTATGCAAGCCTTATGCAGGGAACCACACTGCTGTTAGTTCATGTGTTATATTATCAATGCAGAATTGTATTGCAAGCATAGATTTCTTCAATATTCTGTATTTGATTATTGAAGTCACACATGTCATGTGACGTTGAGAACCACATTTATCCCTCTTTCCAATAAGAGCTCTAATCCACTGCTGACAAAGCATAGTAATAATCACAGCATTTCCTGGGTGCTCTTGGATATGCTGTGACAAATGGTGTCTCTTGTTGTGCAGTTATCCTCGTGGCTTGTAATACATCGCTTAATGAATTGATCACAGTGGAATGTAAAGACACAAGAGCATTTATTTTGTGTGTTATATTGCATATAATTTTGAAAGTTGACATTTATAACCATGGAAGCTGTTATTTTACATATCATCTTCAAACCATATCAGCCTTAAACACATTTAAATTTAATAAGCAAGTAGATTAGATTTGCTTTTAAGCTAGGCATATCATTACAGTGCGTGCTTCCGCTAGGAAAGCAAGCTCATGATTAATACTGCCTTTCGTTGTCTTGAAGAAACAAAAATCATAAAGAAAGGGGTTAAAGATGAAGTTTAAATAATTAAGTATAAAATCCAAAGACGATTCTTTAGTGGAAGATTCGTAGCATAGCCCTCAAACCATTGAGGCAAAGAGATCTGATCATTTTTATTAAACATCATTGGGCAACTTGGAGGCTGAGTACAAGCCTTGGGAAGAAAATGTAAATTCAGTAATAGGAACATCATTGTGGTAATAATTTATTAAATTTCTTGAGCCATCTCCCTTTGAGAAGGGCAACACAAATGGCCCTGGTGATTAATTTTCAAGACCATTTAACATTTTATTAGAGGGAAGTAGTTTTTAATCTATTGACACCC
Source organism: Micromys minutus (assembly GCF_963924665.1). Lineage (NCBI taxonomy): Eukaryota > Metazoa > Chordata > Mammalia > Rodentia > Muridae > Micromys > Micromys minutus. The sequence goes on from NC_137966.1 coordinate 20,047,494, forward strand.
TTTCTCTACTAGTCCATGGATTGTTGTCCAAACCAGGGAAGGAGTGGATTAAAAGGAGAGGAAACAGTGCTGAGGAGAAGTCCTGACCAGATCCCACAGAGCTCAGTATCCCTGGGTTTCTATGGTGTATTTTTGCTAGGCCACTGGAGCTTGGTAAAAGGAAATAATTTATTAATGAATTTCTATTGGGGAGAGCACAATATTTGGGAAAAGGCACAACTGAGAGGATTTGTAGGAATGGGGACTTTATGAATTCTGACAGTGCTTATACAAACATGCATTACAAACTCAAATACCAACAGGGACCAGGAATTTTCTACCTGGGGATTAGAGTACAAGGGGATAGTGAAGAAACACACACTGGAAAGCTAAAGGTTGAAGAGCTAAGACATTGTCTAGGAAAATACTATGCAAAATGATAATTAAATGTCAGACAATGTTCTGGATAAGATCATAAGACAATAAAAGAGGAATAAGTGGGCAAACTATGCCATCAGAGGACACTCTTCAGTGTAACATACAGTGCTGTGTTCATTCCCTGGTTCTTGTCCATGTGCTCTGTGGATAAGATATTAGCCTGGATGGATTCAAATAAGTGTTTTCTGTATTATGCTTTTGCAAACTTTCTGGGGGTCTGGAGATATCCCAAACTAATGACTTAGGAAGGAAGGAAGAAAAGGGAAAGGGAAAGAAAAGAAAAAGCAACTGAGGGGAATTATGTAAATTAATTAGTAAGAAAGTCCAAAGGTTGCCTGCTGTGGCTATTCCCTTTAGACCATGCCACACACTGGTTAAGAATAATGAGAGGACAGAGGGCAGCATGTTTGTTACAATTTGTGTGGAAAGGATACAGTGCAGGTTAACAGAGTAGTTGGCAATATCCTCCCTTTAATATATAACATGAGTACTCTTCTCCTTTCATCTGTGAACGTGTGTTGGTCTATGACAAGATAAGGGGATCTTTGGGTGTGCAGATGGAGTTATCTGTGGCCATCTTGAGATGGGGATCTCATCTTGAATTGCCTACATGGGCCCAATACAATAAATAATGCAAGGAACTAGGTCTGGGAGGAAAAGGGGGGATGGGATATATGAATGATGCTTTCTGATAAATCTTGACACACCATGGTTGACTTTCTGATAAAAGGAAACCATGAGCCATGAAATGCAGGCAACTTTTAGGATGTGGAAGAGACAAGAATGTAGGTGCTGTCTTGTCTTTCAACCCCAACCTGTCAGGAGAATCACTAGTAAGATTTTCATAATGAGATTTGTATTGCATTTCTAAAATACTGAGCTACAAAATAATGATGTGTACTGGTCCAATCCACCTCACTTTTGATAATTTGTTACAGTACCACCCAAAAAAAAAATCCAGACAAGTAGTCTATACAATAGTAAATTCATATATAATTCTTGCATGCACCAGACTCCAAGCTTTTTATATGCATTGCTGCCATGAACACCATGAGGCAGGTTCCTTGTTACATGGTTTTGTAGAAAGAGAAAGAAATAGAAATGGGTTAGCTTAAACATAGTGTCTAGATCTTGGGGATGAGAGAAAAAGGACTAATCCAATGTACAAGCCCCAGCATGAGATGTCTGGAAAGAGCTTGTCTCAGTAGGTTTGAAATGATAATCACGATAAAGACCCTGGCCCCAATGAAGCTTTTGGTGTTCGGGTTGATGATGAAGATGACGGTGGTGATGGTGATAGTCATGGTAGTAATAATGCTAATGGTGTTGATGGCAATGATAATTGTAATGTTATTACTGATGGTGATGAAGAGTATAGCAATGAGAATGATAATAGTTACAGTGAAGGTCAAGGTAATAGTGATAACAATATGATGCTGATGATTAGTGATAGTTTGGTGGAGGAGAAAAGGCAATGGTGATGACTGAGATGATGGTGATGGTGATGGTGATGATGGTGGTGGTAATTGGGCAGCCACATCTTCAGTGTCTGCCAGTCCTAAGTGCAGATTTTAGCAATGTGTCATTGCACTGTATTTATTTAATAGCTGCTTTCTAGTTGGATAAATGATTTTTTAATTGGCAATACAGGTATGCACTGCCTTTTTAAGCAGTGTACTTCAATTAAAGCAAAGAGCATGGGGATGATAAGATATTAGTCAATTGATCATTCATCATGTGACACAACATGGACAGAATGACAATGGCAGTTGGACAGCTAAGACTTGGGGAAATCCACCCCTTGAGGACTGAAGATTTAAGACTGCTTTTCCTGAGTGTGAAGCAGATAGTCGTAACTAACCTGCAAGGCTTGTGGGTGCCTTTTTCTAAAATGTACTCTTATTTTCAACTGAAATACAATAGTTGTGGCACATGTATGAGGTATCACGTGGCCTCTCCTTACATGTGTCCAAGGTGTGACAACTGGGAAATGTAACCATAGACTGTTGCCTCTCTGTCTGTGCTGCAGCCATTTTGAATCCATTCATTTAGCTCTTCCCATGCCCAAAGTTAGCAGCTTCTGTCCATTTAGAAAGCAGAACAGAGACAACTAAGACACATTTCCAGTTTCTCATTCAGAGTTTCACTGGAATGAACAAAGTCCATTATTGCTTAATTTGCTGTTTACATTGTCAACATTCTAGCAACAAAAACTTTAAATGTCCACTGTTCTATACTTGATTGGAAAAGTGTTTCTTTGTGTTTACACACTGCAATCTGTGCCTCGAATTGTGGGGCTGGCCATCCAAGGTATTGAGTATTTATTCTGCTAATGGTTTGGATTGTATTTGATGGCATTTGATGAAAGATGTCTCCATCTAGACAGGAATGTGTTAAGACACTTGTCACTGCACATCCCTGTGAAACACATCCCTGAGACAACCTGGTTATGCTGTGGTGTCAATTCCAAAGCATCCCACCCAGGAACTAGTTCAAAGCAATTCTGTCTACTCTGAGATCACAGATTTGTATGAGATTGGCATCCTGAGTAACCTATGCCAGGCAACTGGCATCTGATGTTTGCAGGTCCAAACAGAGTAATAGACTCACCAGCCCTGGTTTGAGCCTTACTGAGTACCAGAGATGCACATTAGCTGACAAAGAGTGGCTCATTGGTAGCTCTTACAGGCAGGCATTAATAAACTGCAAAGAATGACTTTGCTTTTATTCTCTGTTCTGTTCTTTGTAGCATCACCTAAGGACATCCTTCCACATTCTTGGCATCTTAAATCTTGCAGAATCATTTTCTCTAGTCTCCTGGAGAGCATTCTGCAACTTTATGGATTATTGTTGGTTTGTTTGGGCAATCCTTTTCTCTGTATCTTCTCTTTTCTCCACCTTATTCTTTTTTACTTAAGCAAAGCAAAAAAAAAAAAAAAAAAAAAAAAAAAAAAAAAACACCAATCAGGTTGGGCCAGAAATTTTAAAGCCTAACTCAGTAGCCTCATGATCACAATGATGTATTGGTGTTGACTTTGATAATTAATTTTTTGTTGCCTGTGTATATGATGTAACTTCTGTTCTCATGGTACTGGCCATATGCTATTCATATTTTCCTTTCTCCCCTAAGCTTTCCAAGGAGGGCTTCTTCCCCCTCACTCACATTTCCAATCTCCTTCTTTCTCCCTTCTATCTAGCTGACATTACCAGTGACTTGCTTAGCCATATAAAAATCACCAAGTATCTTTTCTACAGACCACTGTGAGCATTGATAGTGCAGTTCCCCATAGGCCTCACAAATTTGCAAATGTATATTAAGTTATCGGTAGAGCCAACAAATGTGTACTGGGATTCTTAAATGTGTGAGCTCACTTTACACTAACAACATGCTTGAGCACTAAAGAGGCTATTCTGTGTGTGTGTGTGTGTGTGTTGCATTAATGGCATAACACACATATAGAAATCAGAATAACTTCACATTTTAGTCTTCCCTATCCTCATTTTACAGACAAATCATATTTACCATTGGCCATGGTAAGCTTCAGGCTAGCTGGCCCACAGGATTCTGGGTATTCTCCTTTCTCCACCTCCTGTCTTTCTGCACAAGTACTGGGTTTTACAGCTGCATGTTGGAGAGTCTGCGATTATATGGGTTTTAGGAATTCAAACCCAGGTTCTTAGGCTGTATACTATGAGCTTTACCTACTGATCTATGGCCTCAGCCCAGGTTTTCCTCATTTTGAAGAGAGAGTCAGAGTTCCTGACTGTAAAGAAAGTATGGTAGGATGTGTTGAACAAAGAAAATAGCATTTGCAAAGAGGAAAGGTGACATTCTGAGCCAGAGTTAAATAGACAAAGACAAATATGGTTCTAGTGGCATGCAGAGGGGAGTTGAGTAATCGGAGGTATGTAAAGTCAACAGTCTAGTCTTTGAAAGTCAAGGATGGAGTTTAAGGAGAATTTCAAAGAGGTGCTGTCAAAGGTGAGTACCAGAGCCACCTTGAGCAGCAGCCCAGCTGCTTCATCTTCTGGGTACCAGAATTTGTACGCAGCTATTTTCTGTGTGGCTCAATAGTTTTTCCATTGCTCCTTGAAGCCCGTCTTTACCTAGGGTTCTCTGCTTCCCTTGGTATGCTGGGGTGATGGGTGTTGTTTAATCAAGCACCTGGAATTGGTGTTATGCTTCAGAACGAAGAAGGAAGACTCGGAAGATGAGGAGGAGGAGGAAGAGGAATTTCAGGAGTTTGACCCTGAGCTTCTCATGTTCAACGTCATTGCGGTTGGAACAGAAAGGTTTAGCTTGCTCACCATTTCACCATACTGCCTTTGGGAATCCAGAGACTCTTTATTTTTCAGACTGGTGTTTTCTTGAAAGCTGTGTTCAACTATAGTCCAGGGGGTTTGACTCCTGTTGAGTCAAAGGCCACAGCAACCACCAAAAGCTCACCATAGGATTACAGTAAGTCCCAAAGGTTCCAGTGCTGGCTTTAGACCTAAAAGAGCAAAATCAACCATCAAACAGCTGCTCCAGTTTACAGGCGTGTTCATCACAGTGGCTAAATGGTAGAAATAATTGAAAAGTTGATCATCAACAGAGAAGACTCTGTTTTATCTGCCTCAGCCATGGAAGCAAATTAGATTCTGGCAAATGCCATAGTGGGAATGAGTCCTTATGGGATGGTTACCAAAGGGAATAGGGGCAAAAACAAAGGTTTAGATGCTTTATGATTCTGTGTATGTGCTGTGTAGACTTGAAAAACTCACAAAATTCAAAGAAACAATGGGTTACTTTGGGATGGAGAATTATGGTGAACTTTCACTCCTGTATAGGGTAAGGGGTGAGGTGTAGGATATGTGTGTGTGGCATGGATATGTGAATACATGTGGGAGTGTTCACATGTGTGAATGTGACCACATGTGTGCCACAGCACATATGGAGGCCAGAAGACGTCCTTGGGTGTTTGAGACAAAGGCCCTTGTTCACTGCAGCATGTACAGGTTAGCTGACTCACTGCTCAGTTCAAATGGTTTGTTTGATGTGAAGTGACGCAAATTGTACTTCTGTGGAAGGACAGAAGCAAAAGCACAGTCCACTGACAGTGTCACCCCGTGAGACACGTGCTTGCTGACCTCCACCCTTCGCACAGCTCAGGGCTTCAAGGACATGCATGAGAAATTGATCATCAGGGAAAGAGTGCCCATGGAGAGTCTACAGAAGAGAAAGCTCCAAGCACAGGGCTCTTTCCAGTCCTAGGGGCCACTGATGTAGATGATCAACCTGTACATGGTCAGCCTCCACCCCAGAGGAAGTACACAGTCCGGAGATTCATCTCAGAATGTCAGACATTGAAGAGAACATTTCGGG